>NW_027271574.1:1182500-1233024 GCF_040938485.1 Diadema antillarum | reverse complement strand
CCAAAAGTTGGTATATTTCAGCAGAATATATGTTAGAAATTCATTTAAAGGGGATGGCTAGTACGGTAACTGATCAATGGGAATCAGTGGGAATGCTGGGGGATGATTGTTCCAATCCTTGTGGGATTCATTTAAGAGTACATTATATATCTATTGTTGTGTGAAAATTATTTGCTTCAGAATGGTCTCATGTTCAAGTAATGTGCAGTTTAATGTTTCAAGGTTAGCATGCCTGTACAGTGACGGGGCAATTGCGCAACATTAAAGGTACAGTTTACCTTTGGGAGTAGTGATTTTAAAAATGTTTAAATATCACATTTGATGCATATGTGTAGGACAGTTGTATCACAAAACATCCTACCATGTAAAAATTTTGCAATAAAACCTAAAATATAAGGTGATATCACTATTTTTCTCAATAAACCATTACTGTAGACGGTTTAGTCTAGAAACATTTTTATTGTAACTATTGTTCATATTTTGTATATTAACAAAACTTAACGTTAATTATACTGATTCAAATTTTTACAACGGTTGTTTCTATCCCTAACTCACATTTTAGAACTATTTTGAAGCTGTAAAGCTGGGTTTTCGTTTCATCTGCAAATGGTAGATTATGCCTTTAAACTGCACATTACTTGAATACGAGACCATTCTGAAGCAAATAATTTTCACACAACAATAGATATATAATGTACTCTTTAATGAATCCCACAAGGATTTGAACAATCATCCCCCAGCATTCCCACTGATTCCCACTGATCAGTTACTAGTCATCCCCTTTAAGCACATGAAAATGCAGAGTTGTTGCAAAAATCATAACAGACTTTGTGTCATAATTACATAGGTTTTTATCCATAAATGAGAACTAATTTGTATTCGTGAAAAAGCACAATTCTTCTACTTTCAGATGATATGAGTTTTGCTTGGCTTTTACCTGGCGTATTGCAATGAGCTGCAAAATGGTGAGGTAATGTAGCTCATTACATATTTACGCCACTCTTTGGCATGCCTATGAGTATGTTAAATGAGAGCGCATTCTGCCACGCTGCGGTCTGACTGCATACTGAGAACTTGCATGTGGTTTTGTGGTCATAGGCAACACAGACATCATATTTTGTCATTGTTGAAATTATTCACCATTGTCCTCAGCTACCACAACTCTGGTATTGTTCAACCTTAATCACCTGAAAATGTATTTTGTGATTGAAATATTGCTTTGCATTTCCATTTCTAAATATGCCGACCCATCCCCCCCCCCCCCCCACCACCACAAAAATGATTTCCACAGATTATAAGTCACAAATCATGCATTGTTACATAGCGGCAAAATGAATTGAACGATGCAAAATATTCTCGATGTGGTCGTGGTTACTTGGGATGCGACTCTGTAAAAGTACACCTTTTTGTTGGAGGATGATGAGAGTATTATCTAACCCTATCTGACTCTCTCTCTTTCGGTGACCAGACATCTCACTAAAAGATGCAGCCAAGCTTGTTCGGCAGACACTTCTCCTGCGGGTCCTCCGTTTCGGGCGATGAAATCGTCATCCAGGGAGACTTCATCGACGATGTAATAAGAGCTCCTCGAGGAGAAATATCCAGCGGTAATGTGGTCTATGTGGTCTCTTTTATGCCTATGTACTAGTCTTTTTTCTTTTCTTTCAGTGCAAAGGGACATACACTATAGCCCGAATTCACAAAGGTTATTTAGATCTAGACCATGGACTAATACATGAAAGTGTGAAATAGGCGTAACGTTGACATGCGCATATCAATACACATTGTTACTGACATCTGTTAGCATACGCAATCTGTCAATCACATTTATGCAGAAGAAATTGTCATAAACCGTGGTCTAAATTTAAATCATCTTGTGAATTGAGGCCCAAGTGTTCGGTGCTCTGTAAGCTTTGTTATTATCATTATAATTCTTGTGTTTATGGTGCCTCAAAATTACATGCAATTTGGGTAGAACTCAGAATGCTTTGTTATCAAGGATTATTTTTGATTATCCTAATCGACAAAGTGCCGATGGGATTGCTGAAATTGACTGAAGGTTTTTTTCCTCGGCTTGTACGATTCATCACACACATATATGTGACCCTGCATCACAAAACAAGCATTAAGTCGCCAGACATGAAATTTCAGTTCAGAGCATATTCTGAAAGAGCAGACTTTAAGCTTTAACCCTAACTAGGCCGGGCTATTTAGGTAGTTGATAGAGCCGGGGGGGCCTCCCAGGCCCCCCCTCCAGATCTCGGCCGTCGACCGCGCGATCGCGACGAAAATTGACACACACATTGCCTAGGATGTAATCTAAAATACCTTGAAGTTGATTTTTCAAAAAATTATCATTTATGCTAAATTATGCTAATTTATGCATAATGATGCGTGAAATCAGACTATTTGATATAAATCACAAAATAAAGCTCAAAACAGGCACATTTTTTGTGTAAATATTCTCTTTAGTGTCCTTAGCAAATGTAATTTAAAAAAATTGTGACATCAGAAAAAATTCTTAAGTATTTTATTGTTTTTTGAATTTCTTATGTATTTCCTTGCTTTTTCGACTTTATGTTTTTCATTGTTTTTTCGATGAAATTTGTCCGCGACATTGCTCCAAAGAAAATATGTTATTCATTGATTTTAATTAATAAAACACCAAAATAATCATGCTTTTATGAAATTTGCCTGTAAGCACAGTTTGCATTGAAATTGTACACGAACTCATGTTTTTGAGCAATTTTTGGTCTGACATGCATGTACATATTTATGCGTAACTTCAGAACCACGCACCCGGGCGTCGCAAATTTGGTGTCAAGAAATGCGGGAGACTCGAAAGAAAAAAGTCATAGAAACCGTCGCGCGATAGCTTTTTGCGATTGCGATACATCGCGCGAACGTCGAGAGGGGGCCTCGGAGGCCCCCCCCCCCCCCCCCCCCCCCCCCCCCCCCCCCCCCCCCCCCCCCCCCCCCCCCCGGCCTAGTTAGGGTTAAAATGATGTATAACTCAAATCAGATGGACTCTCCTAACATATCTAAATATTGGAAAGAAAGCACACACTCAGGAAAAGTGTTAATGGAGAAAAGAGGCTCTGAAGTTCAGTGTCTGTTCAAGCCCGTAATCTTTACCAAGCCGTGCTGGCTGTGCGATGAATGGGACAAAAAACAGGATGTAAACCACCGGAGTAACAACAATGAAGGGATTATCAGATTACAGTGAAATTGAGCATGCCTTATTATTACACGTTCTGTTCATAGGTAATGCCAACTTTGAAAGCAGTAGCATCATCTTTTCAAAAGTTATTTGAGTTGAAAGTGAAGAGTGTTTACAAGATTTTTAAGAAATGAAAAGGGGACTTTAAAGACACACCTAATCACACTATTCTACCAAATCATGTTCGAGATAAACTGCTAAAAAGCACACTTTCGTGCCCATTTTATGATCCCAAATCTTAGCATAATGTAGAAGAAAACTTGCTCTTTAAGAAAATATGAAAAAGTCAAGATAGGCTGGGTTGACCCATTTCACCTTTTTTCAGTCCTCACACAAAATCAGTGCGTGCGACTTTTCGTTCGTTTTGTGATGCACGGTCACATATATTATATTTTTCTGATATACTTGTAACATGTCTGTTTTCATTTATTGATCCCTGTGGCCTACTCACAATATCACTTTGTCTTTCATGGTTTACTGTTTTTTCTTTTCCCATGCAGATTGGTGAGGACAATATAGAAGACATTGGAGACCAGAAGAGATGATGATGATGATGGTGATGATGAGAAAGAAGAGGAAGAGGAAGAGGAAGATGGAGATTGTAGGTAGCGACAGATGTTGCACCATCTCGGCCTAGGGGCGGCTTCACCCCTCGAAAGAGACAACGGACTCTTATTCATGGACAAGACAAACTGCTGTTATGCAGAACATATTCAAAGAATACTATGGAATGGTCTTTAACAGACACAGGTTCCGGGTATTGTGCTCTCTGATTGGAAGAAGACTTTTATTTTCCTCCCTGGAAGTAGACTAAAGAATCTCTCTCTATCTTTGGTATACAAAAGAGCTAAAAACAAAAATTTATTTTTGTGTCTTTCTTCAGCCAATCTAGTGCTATTGCAGTACAAATATTCCTAAATAGCAATCTCCATAGCATAATACAGTCCACATTGGATTATGTCATGACTTTCTCTTTAAAATCTGAAGCTGTGTTTGTAATTCATGTGTGCAAAGAGATAAAAATGTTTAAGAATATATGTGACCCTGCACCTCAAAACAAACAAAAAGTCACCAGTCAAGAATTTTTAGTTAAGACCATATTCTGAAAGAGCAGACTTTAAGCTTTAAAAATGATATATAACTCAAATCAAATGGACTCTCCTCACCTATCTAAATATTGGAAAGAAAGCACAAACTCATGAAAAGTGTGAACTGAGAAAAGAGGCTCTGAAGTACAGTGTTTATTCAAGCGCTTAATCTTTACCAAACCGTGCTGACTGTGCGATGAATGGGACAATAAACAGGAAGTAAACCACCAGAGTAACAACAATGAAGAGATTATCAAATTAAACTGAAATTAAGCATGCCTCATTAACACATTATGACCATAATTAATACCAACTTTCAAAGCAGTAGCACTATCCTCTCAAAAGTTATTAGAGTTGAAAGTGAAGAGTGTGGACAAGGTTTTCAGAAATGAAAAAGGGATTCTAAAGACACACCTAATCACACTATTCTACCAAAAATGTTACAGATAAACTGCTAAAAAAACACACTTTCCTGCTCGTTCTATGATACCAAATTTTAGCATATATAAAAGAAGACCCGCTTTTTCAGAAATAAGAAAAAGTCAAGTTCGGCTAGGTTGACCCATTTCATTATTTTCAGTCCTCGCGCAAAATCAGTGTGTGCGACTTTATGTTCGTTTTGAGGTTCACGGTCACATATAGCCTCCTAGTACAAAATGTAGTGGCAGTAAACAGCTGCACATGAAAACAGAACTTCCTGGCAGCAAACATTGATAGGTGCATGTGCATGTTCATTGTAGTTCAAATATTCTCTGAGTCAATGTGTGGACCTGCTCTTGCTTTTTAAAAGCATCATCTAGTTGGCATAATTAAATCTTTGCATGCCATATTCAGCGGCATCTTTTCCTCAAACTCTGAATGGTGAGTAGTAAAACAAACACTGGTACAGTACTTTGAAAGTGGAGACTGCTTTCTAACTGTATGCCCAATGTTAATGTCCTTGAACAGCAGTGAGTTTAACCTGCTGTTATTATGTCCAGCACACTCCGCCGAGATGACTGCTCCAGTGCTGTTTGCCACATCTTGTAACTTGTGGAAGATGATGTGAATCTGAATTTGAGTTTTGACTTCTTTAATGTGGTCGCTATTTAAGGATGCAGATAAATGCTTCCACGCAACAAGATGGAGAGATTCAAGACCTTTAATAAGAACTAAATATCTCAAAAAAACTTACGACTACGTACTGGCTTATGATTTTGAACATGATGGCATTATGTCTAAGGTAAATCCACTCCTGCTGTGGGAGATAATTTAATTCACTGTTGCTGATGTGAGGTAAAAAGAGGACTCTGCTAGCTATGAAATTCACTGTATCAGGTGTTCATTCACACTTGCATATGACTTTTAAGTGCTCTTGCATGTGATATACAGCTTTATGACTTCATTTGAGTAAATCCGAGTATTAGAGACAAGAAAATTATTGCACTAAATTCATTTATGAGCAGGCAGTGTGCATTTGATAGTCAAGCTTTTCATTGTTGTGACAATAATTATTCTCCGAGTGATTTGAAGAGGTACAGATTTTTTTTGTGTGTGTATCAATATCCTGGTTATATATATCAAAAGACAATCTACGAAAAATTGACATGTTCGTTTGTCATAAATATGACTGCTAGTGATAAAAGACTCTTACCTTTGATACACTGTCTTAGCCATTGAGGACGGACGGATTTTGCTACAACATGCATTTCCCATAGACACCTGCCAAAGTATACTCGGGACTCGTCCTCAACAGGTTAATACATAAAGTCTCTTTGAGGGACAAAATGTGGCGCTTTAACACGAAGGACGTCTGGAGAAAAAACAGAATATTGGTTTATTTTCGTAAGAATATCTAAACAGATTGGAACAGTAAAATCCCTTTTCTTTTGCTTGAAAGTTAAAGGACAAGTTTACCTTGATATACATTAAAGGACAAGTTCACCTTCATAAACATAAGGATTGAGAGAATGCAACAATATTAGTAGAACACATCAGTGAAAGTTTGAGGAAAATTGGATAATCGATGCAAAAGTTATGAATTTTTAAAATTTTTGTGTTGGAACCGCTGGATGAGGAGACTACTACAGCTTGTGAGTCATATGCGTACAACAGTATAAAGAAAATGTAAAAGAAAATTCAACATATTTTCACTTTTTTCGCATAATAAAAGAGCACTTGACTTGCCTCTTTCTAAAGGCAGGGGGAATAATATTACTCGTAACATTTGTCGGTAACGAGTCAGGGGAATGTGTACTTTCCTCAAAAGATGGAATTTTGTGAAATTCTCTTTATATTTTCCTTATATTGTTGTACGCATGTGACATCTAAGTTATTCATACACTGCAGTAGTCTTCTCATCCAGCGGTTACTGCACAAAAACTTCAAAAATTCATAACTTTTGAACGGAATGTCTGAATTTCCTCAAACTTTCAATGGTGTGTTCTACTAATATTGCTACATTCTCTCAATCCTTATGTTTATGAAGGTGAACTTGTCCTTTAATGTTTGTACAACACAGTGAAAGTTTGAGAAAAATCAGGCCATCTGTTCAAAAGTTCAGTGCTGGCATCACTGGATGAGAAGACTACCACAGCTTGCGCTGTCATGTGCGTAGAGCAATATAAAGAAATTATAAAGAAAATTCAACTTATTTTCAATTGCTGGCATAACAAAAGAACACTTGACTCGCCTCTTTCAGAAGGCAGGGGGAATGATATTACTCTTGACATACATCAGTAACAAGTCAAGGGAATGTGTATTTTGAAAAAAAAAGAAAAGAAATTTTGTGAAATTCTCCTTGTATGTTCCTTATATCGTTCTACGCATGAGACATCATACACTGTAGTAGTCTTTTGAATAGTTTGTCCAATTTCCCTCAAACTTTCAGTATTGTGCTCTACTAATATGAAGCATTCTGTAAATCCACATGTATATGAAGATGAACTTGTCCTTTTTATAGCACCCAGTGCATGGCTTCCCGTAAGCAAGTATTTAAGTATGATACTACTTGATTACTAGCAGTCAAGTGCTTACAATTTATGACCAGAGGCAAGTGTGGTAGTGGAAGTCCAATATGATTTTATTAACAATACAGAACGATTAGATATAAATACCAGTGCATGGGATAATTTGTAATTTACACGATAAAGCTCTTTACATTACATTATGTACATGACTACATGAATACGAAATAAAGCTGACATTGATCAGTGTAGTACGTTAATCAACTCTTAACATAAATTTCTCTTACTTTCAATACAGAAGTTGAGTTGCAGTAATGTCCGGATATTAATGCACAGAATGGTCTAGGAGGGGTTTTAATACACTGTATTAACAATGAAAAATGACAACTGAAAATATTGTAGTAAACTTGCAAATGGGTCTAGTTTATTGGCAAACAAAAACTGTAAACCTTCTTTTACTGCTCATTTACTATGGTTAAAAAGGCTAAGAAAGTGTTTTGGAACCATCTAGAATCCTACAGAGTGACCAGAAGAGACTTAACGGTCTACCCACATACATTTACGTACAATATCAATTATGTGTACTGTATAGTGGTAGTGGGGTAGCACTACTGCTATCCATCTGCACACATGACCAGATTAAAAGAAGGGTGCCCTCACTTCATTGCAATGAACCCATACCAGGAAACCTTGCTACATGTATAACAAGGAACTAAAAACCAAGACAATTACAGACAACTCCCATTAAAACAAAGTCCTTGGGACCGATAGTTTTTTTTTCATTAAAATTTCATTATAGCCTATTAACAAAAAAAAGTTTACAGATGTATACAGCAATTTTGGGACCTGATTTTTCATTCTTTTTTTTTTTAATTTCATTGTAGTGAGGATTTCATTCTAACCATGTTATGAGAGTGCACTTTATCAGGGTTCTGACTATATCAAGGTACAAAATCAAAGACATATGAGCTTTCTATGACAAGGTTCCATAACAATGGAAAAAGGGTACGGCTGAGGTAACATGTTCTTCCTACTACATAACGGTACAGGTAAGAGAAGCTTACATTGATACACACTTATACAAGCATGTACTATTAAAAAGAAGAAAAAAAAAAGACAAAAATTGACAACTCTACAATCCTGAAGCAGCTGATTTCACAGAGTGAACAAGTTTTGTCATTGGAATGCATTGGTGCATGCTGGTCCCATGATCACAAATACATACTTATAAGAACTGAAAGTATTCTTGCTGACTTTGATTTAACTGATGGACTGAGTGCCAGATTACTCAATCTTAAACGAAGCACTTCCAAGTAAAAACATTAAAGAACAAATCAGGAAATCAAATTGTGGCCTTTAACTTTACATTCCCAGTAGAAATACACCATCTCTTTCACCAATTCTGTGATTCTTATCCTAATGTGTATGCTTTACCTCACTATACAGACTACTTTGCAATGTAAGGTTAATCAGTTACCAGTCTTAGTAATGCAATATTGGTCAGAAGGAAATAAGTTTGAGCATGGGATGTAAATGAACATGCTACATCACAAAAAATAGCTAGGATTCATTTAAAGTAATTTTCCGGCCAAGCCCAGAGTTCAGAAACTACAAGATATCAACAGTTGATATTGTCATTTGTCAAGGAATATAGACACCAAATATTTTGTGCAAACTTACACTCAAGAGGATCATTCACGCTTATCACTTTTGAAAATGGGCAATAACTCATGTCAATCGGGGCAGATCCAGGAATTCCGTAAAGGGGGGCACCTTCACAAAATAAAAGGGGGGCATATGTTCTTTTTATTTCTTAAAGGGGTTTTAACAAAAAAGGGGGATGCGCGCTCAGTGCGCCCCCGCCTGGATCCACCCCTGTGTCAATGATGTAGTATGTCAATTTAATATATCTATCAATTAATCAGTGATGGACAAATACTGCCCGTTGAAATACTGTATACGCCATATATTTCACAAATCGTGACTTCCAAACAATTTTGCGAGTGGTTAAAATTGCAGTTGTGGTGTACAGCACTGAAAATGTATGTATGCACGTCACATTCACGTTATGGTCAAAGTTAAAATTTTTGCATCTTCTAAAATTTGTGAATAACACCTGACTCGCAAACTTCACAAAAATAAAAACCTCAAGAAATATTCGGTGTATACTGTATATATTTCCTCAACACATTGTTGAAAATATAGAATTTTCAGCATGTATTTATAAAGATAAAACTATTGCACGATACAATGATAGTGTCTTTGCATAAAACTTCGCACTGAGCTCCAAACAGTGATGGCACCTATGCAACATTTTCAGCCAGACAATAGTAGCAAACACGCAAATTAGTTCTACGCAAAAACACAGAACAATGCCAATACATCTTATGTATTGAAATAATACAAATAGGGAATAAAACTATATTGCACAGCTGTAAAGAACGCACATCATGTGCTGGGAAAAACAGAAAAATGTGAGCATGATATGGTTGTGACCTTAGCCCAACAAAAAATATCGATATCACGTGCAGGTTGACATTGACAAAAAGGAAATAAGTGTTACCATCTATTAATTTGTCACAAGCTAATGCAAGGTTTTGAGTGCAGGTGACTTTCAGCTCGTGCACAAAGTCCAGTTCTATACCACAATCAGGATTTACTGGATAATCAATCAGCAGGGTAAAGTTAAATCAGTTTCTCTGAACTGAAGCATCTTAACAAGCATTGCATCTATGCACAAGGCTTTGAGTTGCATTGATGTCAATAAATGTAGAGTGGACTCTTGTCATGAAGAACAATGATATCACCAACTCAAGGAATAAAAGTATACTTTCTTCCACAAACACAAGTTTTCATGAAATCTCCTGTTTTTCAAACCCTGGTTCAATGAAATTTTGTTATAACAAAAAGATTTCACACAGGACTTTGTTAAAACATGTCCACAAATGACATCCCTAAATCAAGCTGTATGGAATAGTGATGACCAAGGCCCATCAGACACATCGTCATAGCAACAAGATAATTCTCAGAAGCAAGCTGCATGAACATCCAGTGGTGGGATGAAACATCTTTCTGGAGTTGTCTCGTCATTGAGCCGACTCATGCTCCGGATGTCTGTAGTCACCAGCCTTCCATGGCGTAGCGCTCCGACCTGGATCCGCCCCACGAGCCCTGGTCCTGGGGGGAGAGGTCCTGGCCCAGGTGGACCTTGAGCTCTGTCATGCGGCGGGCAAGGGAGGTGATGATTTCGTGGAGGAGCTCCTTGCTCAGAAGACGCATCTTGGGATTTTGGGCCACCTGGGATGGAGGAAACAAATGCGATGAAATGGTGTCTTTTACCAAAGGTTGGTCTCGGCAGTGTTTGCACTTAATCTACCAATTCCACTGGCCCTGCATCAGCCAAGCAATCCCCCTTTGCCAGGGGCCTACTGTACTTGCACACCTGGGTCAAAGGAGATACTGTACTGTGACCACCACTCTGTCACAGGATGTACACACACTTGGCAAGAGTGGCTTCACTGGAAAACCCTCTCTGGTACACACTGATAGAGAGTTTGCAGCTCTTTCTACTCTGCAATGGTAACAGAAAACAGCAGATTACTTGAGCAATGAGATATGAATCTTTCCTGGGTGTACTTGATATAAACTCAGAGCATCCCCTACTGTGCAATAGTAACAGACAATCATGAAAAAATGACATGCAGAAACTTCAAAGCTGTCATATGTAACCTTGAAGAATACCCTCTCTTTTTCTCTCTCTGTATGTTTTTTGACAGCATATGATGACAATGTTTCGTTCAAGGATGACCTTTTACAGGGCACTGTCACTATTACAGCCCCAGCATGGCAAGTTACTCATGTTTACACCATGGTGAAGAGATATTGTACCATTTGTAAAGCACCCTGTTGAAGGATAAGCACAATGTTGCATTAGTCTGGACTCAAAACACAGAACTACTAATTCATCCAGGGCAGTCTCCATGGTAACAATAGCTCCCATGAACAAGAAAATGTTACAAGATTGCCTCTGAAATTGAGAAAGGCCATGAAGGGGGGGGGGGGAAGGGAACTGACTGACCTTTGGGAAGTTTCTGACGATGATCTCCAGGGCGTGGTCCTTCATGTCCTTGGCCCCAACCCGGTCAGCAGCGTCCAGGATCTGCACCACGTTCTGGACCGAGATGTTGACCTCTAGGTTCTCCTTGCAGAAGGCCTGGATGCGATTGTTGGTGAAACCAAAGAAGTCCGGGGCACAGAAGAGGTAACTGGGTGCGGCGGAAGAGACGGAGTTAAGGAGAGGAAATTTCTCACCCAAGGAGGAACTGTAGGACAAGCATTTCATGTATATGCAGCACTGTATATGCATTGTTTCTATTTTGATAGATTTAGGCGAACCAACCCATATCCACAAATTACCAACAAGCAAAAATATTGCCTCCCGTAAGACAAGTGTGTTGTGTATTGTCCCTCAGGTAGGAAATTGCTAATTTTCCTCTCAAAAAAATATAACACTTCATTCTCATTCCATCAATGTGGTTTTGGATCGTAAATGCAACCATTTGTGAAATTGTTAAGTTCTAATTCATGAAATATGTAAGCGTATGTGGTAGCAGAAAAGGTCAAGTATTCCACACAGCTTTTCTGAGTGCCATATCTAGTTCAAAATATTTACTGCTTCTACACAGCTCGACAGATAAATCAAGACATGTAGGCAACTTAATCAATAAATGATTACAATGACGTCTACAACAATGTTGACCGTAATGATATTCAGTGATGATGGACGTTACGATGATGGTGACACCGATAGTAATATTGACAAAGACTTCTGTTGCACACAATGCTCTGATTTGGAAAGCCAAAGGATACAGTGAATCTTCAGCTGGCATAGACACGGCACCATGGTAGATATATCTCAACAAGGAATCAAAAGCCTGCCTAGATGGAATGGTCTCTCCAATCGTCACCTGTTTGGTTAGAAAAAAAACAACCAAACATGCACATTTGATATTGATGGGATAAACAGCAAGTAAGACTCAACTGTCATCTGCACAACTCTTTATACTGTTTGCTGACTAAAAGGCAATGTTTACACTTGCAGTGAGATTTATTCAATGAACAAATAAAGATCTGAACAATATGAAGACATCTTAATTACTAGCATCACATGAATCCTGCAAGGGGGATAAGAATGTTAAAAGATTTTCACAAACACCACAAACAACAAACGCACTAAATAGACTAAAATCTAAATTGCTTTATGAGAACCAAAACAAATTTGATTCCATTCATACAGCCTCATTTATGATATTTACGTAGGGTGGCCTCTTAGGTTCTTTTCAGTTTGTGCCATAAGTACATTCTTACAGAGGATAGAAATACAATGCATACTCTAAAGGCCACCGCACACTACACGATCAGACTGGTCTTAAAGTCTTAAGCCAAGCTGGGTCTTAAGACCAGTCGTACGACCGCACAAAGCACACTATGACCCGACTGTAAAGCATGCGCAGTGCGCACTGTGTGCGCTTACATTTTACTGCATTGTGAATGGCTGAAAGCCTACGACCAGTCGTAGAAATTCAACATGTCAAATCTCTACGACTGGCGCCACGACCTAGTCGTACGACCAGAAAAGGGCAAGACTGTGTCGTCACACTTCTAGTCTTAACGTCTTAAGACCGGTGAATCGGGGCAAAATTGTGTAGTGTGCGGCAGGCTTAACATTACCAGGTAACCATTTCTACAAGTGTACAGGGGTACTGCATGAAAAACAGTCTGCCTACGATTGTACACAATACACAACAGTCACAATTAGAACATCCTACATGACTAAAGCAGTCAACATCATTATCCATAGTGGCATGGTGCTACCCATCGGAACCCTCGACCCACTCACATTGACGCAGTTGTTCTCCGGCATAAAGGACCTGAACATGGCTTCGAAGTAGGAGCTCCTCGCGGCCAGGATGGGCTTGTGGGCGGGGATGGGTGTGCCGTCCAGCATCAGGGTGATGCAGGAGTACTCCTTGCCCGTCTTGCTCTTTAGGAACACTTCCATGTCATGCTCCAGGGTTGTCATGGCTGAGGAGTGGTATGCAGAAGGGACATGCATCACATGACTGTTTTTGCACTGACAGATTCACCTTCCTCTTTGTGCTTATACAGTGGAGCCTTCTTATATAGAGGCAGGACATAACAAACACCCTGCCTCTTAAGATTAGGCGATTTTGCATGTCCCAGCTTTTTATATTTCTTTGTTGCTATACCCTGATATAGGGAAAATAACAAGGTAATTGTTATGATACTGGGGGTCATCATTTTAAAAAAAAAAAAAAATTCCCTGTATCAAAGAGGGAGCATCTCTCCCCTCTAAACATAGATAACTCCACTTTATAATAGTTGCTACAACTTTTACTTTAATTTGATACAAAGCAGAAATATACTGTAAATCTGCTGGCCCTTATTTTAAAAAGAAAAGAAAAAAATAATTGTACAGTCATGAAAATGACAAAAATATAAAAAAATTACACATACTCGAATTTACTACAAACAAAAAAGAGAAAACATATAAGTGATTCACTTTTACTTCCTAATGCATATTCGGGGCAAGCTATCTGCTTTAAACTCCCCT
The DNA here is from genome assembly GCF_040938485.1 of Diadema antillarum. Lineage (NCBI taxonomy): Eukaryota > Metazoa > Echinodermata > Echinoidea > Diadematoida > Diadematidae > Diadema > Diadema antillarum. The sequence continues at coordinate 1,219,137 of NW_027271574.1, read as the reverse complement.
GTGTATGGTGAAAGGCCTCCTTAGCACTTAATTTCTAAGGGTGGGATTTCACGGAGCTCGCGAACGATTTGCGAAGGACGCGAATGACAAAATCCAACATTCGGAAAAGTTTTTCTCCAAATGTGTTCCGACAATGAAGCCGAAAGCTATTCTTGCGCAATTTGTGCTAAGTTTCCACGACGTATGTGCGAATGTCGTGTGTATCATTGCTAAAGTACAGCATGTTACTTACACGAAGAACACGCGACGGAAATGCCAACAACGAAAAATTTTCAATCATGGTAGAAAATGTACCCAAGGAGAGGTGGAAACTGTCTTGAGTTGAATTTTCTTTCCTTTCCTCTATTTCTCCTTTCTTTTTCTCTCATTTCTCTATCGTGTGCTTGCCTACATTTTTTACTTCCTACGACCTATCTCCACTAGTAAAGCATTTGATTTTTTTTTTGCAGTTCCTCCAACACATAATCTCTACAGTTCAAATGAAATTTTACATACTTTAGATTAATTTTAAGTGTATTCTGAGATTTTTGTGTGTGTATCAAACATTAAATAATTCTTTCTCTATGCTAGTCTTTAATTTCTTTTGTTATTATAGTTGTTGATAATTGTTTGAGGTTTAGATGTATGCTATGATGTTTTTTGTAGAAAACGTATAGGTCATACATCCCCCCAACGTGCGCTAAACAGTCGCGAGAATGTCTCAAAAGGTACGCGAACAGTTTGCGATTACGTCGTAACATGATCGGAAAAACTTCGCAGATTTCGCGTAACATACGCGAGACATTCTCCAAAGTTTCGGAGTCTGTTTTGGGTTTCACGAACATTTTGCGAACATCGCGCGTATCTTGCCAAGGTTTTGCGCATATGACGAGGCTTTAAAGACACTTTCGAGAACAATTCACAAGCAAATCACGACCAAGTGTGCAGAAAAGGTTCGCAAAAAATTTCAAACTTTTTTGAAATTCTCGCCGAAGTAAAAACGACATTCGCGAACAATTGACGACGCTTCCGAACCCTCACGCTGGTTTTGCGATCTTTTGCAGACTAAAATACGAATGCTGGATTTTGCCATTCGCTTCCTTCGCAAATCGTTTGCGTGCTCCGTGAAATCCCACCCTAAGTCTCACGACAATCAAGTTCTAAAACTCACAGGGCCTGTCAAACTCTGGCATCTTCTCATGCTGGTAGGGTCGTCCTGCTGCCAGCTGCCTCCGCCTCACCACCTCTACCATCAGGGGCTGGGCAAGCTGCTCAAACTCTTTACTCATTACGATGCCGTTATAATTACTCTCTTTCACCACAAAGTTCAGACAAAACTCCTGCAGATGAAAAATGAAAATAAAAAAGTAAACAAGACAGACAAAAAATGGTTATCAAGACAAACCTATCATTACATTGAGTCACTTAATATTCTTGCCCTTTTTTCCTTCTCTTTCATACAACAGTAACAATAGAATAAAGTTTGACACTAGATCCTTTGTCAAATTTCCCAAAGCTCAGAAAGCAAATTTCTTAAACAGTCAGGTATTAGAGCTGAAGTTAGAGTACAAAGTTTGTGCATCACACAAAATAATCATACATGCACAGATATATGCATGTGTGCAAGCGTGTTGTAAATGTTTTAGTGTGTGCACATCTAATCCATCCAATCTGACAGGAACATTCTCCTTTTCATGATTTTCAACTTGATATATTGTAAGTAAGGAGAACTCAAATCGTTTTAAAACTTTGAGCAATTTCAAGGAAGTGAACATACACACTTAACTGTCAACTGAATCATCCTAACATCATCTCAATATGATGAGAAGGCAACATGAACCTGATCTCACCTTGATAAAATCCAGCTGCAGTCTGTCTGAATACTGAAGGACTTGCAGGACATTGCAGTGACCGATGGAGACCCAGAGAAAGTGGACACACATGTACTCCAGCTTCCGCAGAGAAAACTGCGAATGGGGAAAGTGATGGTGACGTCTATCAATGTATTGGCTGATTCTTGGTTCACACGTACACGTATATCATGATAAATTGTAACAATTGTTTAACAGTCATCAAATCACATAAAATCAGTCAAACTTTTAACAGAAAACTAAAATTTGCTGGGAAAAGAGTAGATGTGAGTAAAAAATAATGTATGCATGATGCAGTTTTGGGCAGCATCAATAAACTCTGAAGATAGAGCAATATGCATCATATTCACACAGATGTATCAACTGAATTGTTGCTTTTTGTACAGAGCACCAGCACTATAGAGATTTGAGGATAATAAAAACTCAAACTGATGTACTGCTACGATTCAATATGAATCAAAGATCACTTTACAACAAAATTTTGTTTGTGAAGGAAAGACAAATCAAAATCCTACCTGCACTGATAACCTGTAGACATCCATGAGAAGCAAAAGGAAATCTGTATTCCTGTCATCAAAACCTGAAGGAAACAAATCACACCAAAGTTTACACATTGCAAACTCATTGACAAAGAATATGACAAAGGCTAAGCAAACAAACCGCTTCATATCAACACAACAGACAGATGTGACAATATCAGCATTTATCTAAATAGCTGGAGCATTTTATAATAATACAGACAGGATAAAATGCATTTGCATGTTCCATAGTACCTTGCAGCTTGCGGTCCACTTTGTCTGTGTAGAGGAACCAGAGCAGGACCTCGAAGGCTTCTGGTCTGGCGTCAGGGACCACAACCTGGGCTATGTAGGCTGGTCTCTTCTTGGCACTGGCTGCTCCTTTGCTGGCTTCACTCTCCTGGTCTGCTGGGCTCTGTGGTGGGAATGGAACGGGAGAAGAGATGATCCTGAGTAAGATATTTCACAGGCAGACCATGATGAAGGGAGAATGGGATGCATTAAGGTGACTGGGATGAAGGGAGAATGGGATGAACAGAAAGTGGGATGATAGGAGAAGGGGGATGAAGGGAGAATGATAGAGTAGATGGATGAACCAAAAATTGGTGAGGGGAGAATGGGTGAAGGGAGAAAGGAATGAGAATGGTAGGAAGAAAGAAGCGTTGAATGAATGGAGGGGGGATGAAGGGAAAAATGGGATGAAGGAGAATGGGGATGAATGGGAAATGAATGAAGGGAGAATGGGATGAAGAAAGGTGGGATGGAGGAAGATGGGATGAAGGAAGATGGGCTGAAGGGGAAAATGGGATAAAGGTGAATGAGGTAAGGAAAGGTGGGCTGAAAGGAGATGAGATGAAGGGAAAATTGGATGAAGAGAGATGGGAAGAAGGAGAGTGGATGACGGGAGTCGAGGGGGATGAAGGAGAGTGGGATGAAGGAGACCAGGATGAAGAGAGATGGGGTGAAGAGTGAATAGGATTAAGGGTGACTGGGATGAAGGGGAACGAATGCATGGAGAATGGGATGAAGAGAAAATGAGTGAAGAGAGAATGGGCAGAAGGACAATGGGATGAAAGGAGACTGGATGAAAGGAGATTGGGAGAAGGGAAACTGGATGAAATGTGAATGGATGAAGGGAGAATTGGATGCAAGGAGAATGGGTAAAGAAAGAGTGGGTGAAGGGAGAATGAGTGAAGGGAGAATGGGATGAAAGGAGAATGGGGATGTGAGGACACCATTGAGCATTACCTGCACAGGGGCTTGGTCTGTGTGGAGCTGTGGCTGCTGTTGCTGTTGCTGCTGTTGCTGCTGTTGCTGCTGCTGCTGCTGCTGCTGCTGCTGCTGTGGTTGCTGGCGTTCCCTGGCCTGCTCTATCTTGGCCTTGAGATGTTGGCAGCGGGCTGCAATGATAGCAGCATGGGCCGGGATGCTGACAGCATTCTGTTCAGGGTAGGTAGGAGGAAGGAGAAAGGCAGATAGGCAAAGGTATGGCAATAAGAATGTTTTGGAGTCTATACTTTCCAGCTATTCAATTCAAGCTTACAGATAAAACATTAGCCAAACATTGCTAAACACCTATTTGGGAATATCAATAGCACTTGAGCAAGAATCGCTCAACAGATTTCTTGATTAATGATAGATTCTCAGTCTTCAGAGGAAGTTCTGACAACACATTGTAATATCTGTTTGGTGACAACTGTCATCTACACATGCCAACATGAACTCTTTAATCATCATAACAACATATTTTGTTAGTCTATCCTGTAAACACACAAACATCTGGTCTTAAAAACAGATCCTTCACATCATCAGCTCCCACACTTTGGAATCCATTACCCCTTACAATAGGAAGTTCATCTTCTTGTGATTCCTTCAAGAAGACTCTGAAAACCTGTACCTGATAAGGCATTAACCCGTTGAGGACGAATTGATTTTGCTACAACACGTATTTCCCATAGACACTTGCCCGAGTATACTAGGGACTCGTCCTCAACGGGTTAATGATTGTATATTTTATGTCACGTGCATAGAAAATCATCGATAATTATTAAGCGGTTCATGAATATGAACTATCTTTATCATAATCATTATCAGTCAAAAACCATTGTAGGATCGCAGGTTCCAATCTCAGCTAATGTGCTATCATGACGCTTTTACATTAACTCTGCTACAGCTCACTGACAGTGTGCCACATAAACATAACAACCAGCATCATGACTCAACAGGACTAGTTTGGCAAATCACATATTCATCCATTCACGTAAAAAAAAATTAAGAGGTTTCACCTCTCCCACAATGAACTCGACATCGGTCAGCTGTCTACCGATGAGGAGCTTCCCAAAGTCGTCCTTCAAGGTGCATTGTGGGTAGGAGGAGAACTGGAAGCGGTACATCTCGGCGCTCCTGACGTTGTTGTCCACGGTGCCACCAAAGATGAGCATGGCGTCCTCTATGACTGCAGCGGCATGGAAGAGTCTTCCAGAGGGACACTGTTGAAGAAGATGGAAAGCACCTTCTACTATAAACTTGGGTGTTTAAATGTGGTCCTTAAATAGGACATCAATAGTAACTGCTTGTTTTACATACTGTGTATGATGCAGTGACCACAATGTTATCTCATTTACAACATCTTACATACTTCTGTTCAGCTTTTGGGCTACATTGTCTGCAGCTGTGAGTGTGTTTTTGCTTGTTTGTTTGTTTGTTTGTTTGTTTAAGAGGTTATTTGTTTGTTGGTGTGTTTCCTTTTGTTTCTATTTGCTTTTTCTTGCATATTGTGTGCCTGCACATTGCAATATTCCAGAAGAAGAAGAAATGGGTTGGCAAAGTAGGGACATCTAAATTTGAAAGTATGTATCATAGCATTGTTTCCCTCCAATGAAAAAAAAAAAATGAACAAGCTTACGTAACACCAATGCATGCTTAACACAAATCAATTCCATGAAATACAATGTTCTGGAACAGTGTCACCATATCAGTGATGTTTAACATCCCATCTACTCACATGGCTATCTGGAGATGGTTTGATGACACTCCACGTACCGTCATCGATGTCATAGCTGCAATCAATCAGAAAAGAGTTCAGAAGCATGATACTGTATGAGTTGAAATTTTCGCGGTGGTGTTATTTTCGCAAATTTCGCGATTCGCCTTTGAACCGCAAAAATAACAACACATGAAAATAACAATGTGCGAATAACTAAGTTCAGTTAGAGCCTCGCAACCGCGAAATTAACACCACGCGAAAATGTTCTCCAAGTAGCAATTCGCGAAAATATCTGTACGCAAAAATTTCAGCTCGTACAGTACTAGAATCCAACACCCAGTCTGAATGGCTACACATATACTTGTACACATAATTCATCCCAAAGTACTGTTAAAATGGAAAGATTTGTGGTGTGGAAATTTACATTTCACACAACCAGAAGCTAGTGCGAAAATAAAAGTATGCAAATGTTTGCATGCCATATGTTCTAGTAAAATAAATGTCCTGAATCTGTTGAATCAAAAACACTTGAAATTCATCTTACTCAGCTGAGCGCAAAAAATTACTCACACAAAAATATCAACTTTTACAGTATATACTGGTATGACATCAAATGACATTACAAGAAGAGCTTATCATAATATACTTATGAAATAGCATAGTGAGGTATTCCTCAGTGCATGGGCAGTGAGAGGTTGCTATGAGGAATTCTTACCAGTGTAGCTCATTGGGGAGAGTGTTGTCGGCCGCTCCTCCAAAGACGTAGAGATGCCGGTCATGTGACACCATGATGTGGCCGTACCGTCGCTGGGGTGGGGGTGGGGTGCCTTTCAAGATGTGATCGGATGGTATCTTGCGCCACCTGGTAAGGGAACGGAAGACACCAAGGATATCTAGTTGCATCTACTTGTAGAACCTGATACAGACATAGATTTTGTATCAGACCATTTTTGAACAAATGTGGGAAGAATCATGGTGCAAAGATGGTCTCTCGATAACAATTAACATGCTTAAAGGGCTCGTACAGTTTTGGTTGAGACCTAACTTCAGGTTTTTAACATTTTTGGGTGAGATAATGAGAAACCTCTTACGAAATATGAAAGAGCATGTAATTCCAAGAGGAATTCAACGTTTATTTGACAAAAATTGGTTATGAAATGGTCGAGATACCCAAAACAGGGCAATACTAATAAAATGTGGGACCCCCACTTTATTACAATCGCTTTGTTTTACTTTGTTTTTGGATGTCTCAGCCATTCCGAAACCGATTTTCATCAAATAAACGTTGAATTTCTCTTAGAATGGCATGCTCTGTACCATTTCATAAGTGGTTTCTTGGTATCTCGCCAAACGTTAAAAGCCAAATCCTCAGCTCCACCAATACTGTACCATCCCTTTAAAACTGAATAAAAGCACAGTGACATCACACAATATTGGTACGGTGAATTTGTTACACATAAAAATCATTGCGACTTGGCTTGTAAACTGGATGAATCACAGAGTTCTCTGTCAAAGCATCAGTGCACACGGACAAGCAAAACTAATTTAGAATCATTCTGAGAAAATTTTCATAACCTCATACCCACCAACATCAGCAAAGTATAAAGTATGGCTCTCTCTAACACAGTCATAAACATATTTTGACAAGTTAGAAAATATCACTTTCACAGATTTCATTGTCATATCACTTGCCAGCCTTATGACATACGCAATGTGAGATGTTTTACAACAAGCAATGAAAAGTCAACATAAAAAAGTGATTTGATTTTTGACATCTGACACACTGACAAACTCCACATAACAGAAATATACTACCTCCTCTCCTTGAAGAAGAACTGGTAGAGGTCATTTGTGATCTTGGCCCCACTCTGTCCCGAGAACACAAACATGCTGTCCCGGGACACCGCCACGGGAAAATTACAGCAGGTTGGGGGATGGTCACCTGTTTGCTGTACCTGCAGAGGGTTACAGAAGAAAGAAGATTTGGCATGTTTTTAGTAGCTTCAAAATTTTCATTACCTCTTAGGATTGCAATCACAGGCAATTTGTCAGAGCAGAAGTCACAGCATTTATTTACAGTGTTATACACACACAGCACATGGCACCCTGTTCCATTATACTGCTTGCTTTTTTTTTTTTTTTGCATGTCGTATTGGTCATTAGATATCAAAACTTGTCCTTACTGTTTCTTTTTAAAATGAATGGCCATACAAGAGCAAGATATGTATTGTAGTTCCAGCAAGCAAACAAAGAAATTCATATATGTGAAATATCCCAGTGAATATCCACATGTTGCAACTTTGAAACCAGTCACTCCTGGTGAAGACATAACATGGAAAAAATGAAAAGAATAAATTCACAAGATTTTTAGGAAAAAAATGGATTTATATACTACACGGTATCCAAGCTTGGTCCATTTCATCTAGGCTAGCATCTGAGTATACTGATATTGGAAACATAAAACCATGTATACCAATCATTGACAATTAATTCCAGATATCTTGCATAAGCTATATAAAACAATTCATTGGACACTAGGATATTCATTTAGCTCCCACCCACACCCAAAATCAAGTTGTTGATTATTCTGAAAGAAAAGATGGTCTGCATGTTATCAAGTCATCTAACGTGGTGATAAGATATAAGATGGCAATCTACATCATACAACCCTTGCACAGAAATAGTCAGTCCTAGATATAAACACATTCACAAGATGCTATCCTTAAGCTATGTTATTGCAAAAGTCTTTCATGACTGCTCTATATGAAGCCATGTTTTGTTTTCAGAAAACTCTTCCAGAAAGAAATGAAATCCAGCTTATATTACAAAACCTCAATTTTTCTTTCTTTGCAAACAAATTAAAAAAAAGAATAAATAACATGAAGTAAAAAAAAAATGTTGTGGAGAATCAAGTCAGCATCTTTGTGATGTGAGCACAACACCTTCAGTGAAGCAACCAAAGGAAATAGATGTTGGGTGCCACAATGGCATTAAACAGGTCTGAATATCATCTGCTTGGTGGGCAACTCGATCAAACTTCCATTCTGTACAGTTGCTACAGATTTACAGCTAAATCTTTGGAATCAATTATCATCAGCACTGTACATACAGGCACATCCACACTGCCTGCCGGGCACATCACAAGACCAGAAAATTTGAACTATGAACTGAAAAGATGTCAAATAACTCAATTCTGTGATCAACTCATCTCCAGTGGACTTGCATTGGTACAGACTGACCGATAACGCAGGTTATGATTCATAAAGGATGAATAAACACAGAGTGTAACCAGAACTCCAAACTGTGTCACAGTGATAAATGCAGAGCAGGAAATGAGAATAAAATGTTTGCCCTTGCCTGTTATTTCTGCGTATAATCGAGCCGCGGGGCAGGAAGTCAACACGGCAACAGAACACTCGTAATCCTCAGTTTTCCTCTACATTGTACGCCTTTTTTTCAGTTAATTATCAGAGTTCAGTCCTGTGTCACATTATCAGAACAAATATGTAGGACTCTGGTGACAGATATGTCTGGTTGCTACAAGAATTCAAGACCTACATCAACATCCGTGGGTTACTTTTGGCATCAGTTATGATGATACCTTATATTTCAATAAGCTAAGAGCAGAGAGCTATTTCACATTTAACATGTTTACACTGAAATGCAAAAAAAAAAAAAAAAACTTTGATGATATTGGACAGTACAAAAACACTTGTGACAAATGAAAATTAAAAAAAAATATTTGTTGGATTTAGAAAAAAAAGGTGCAGTAAAATACACTGTTCATGTATGTTGAAGCACTGTGCCAATTTTACTATTGATAACAGCTTTAATATTAAAAACAGATGGAAAATGAGAAAACAGGTATCAAAAAGATGAAGAGAGAAGTAGAATATGATAAAAAGAGGACATGAGGGAGATACAGGCTGGAAGAAAAAGAGAAAGAGAGAGAGAGAGAAGGAGAGAAAGAACAGGGGCAGAAAAAGGACAAAATGCTCATGATGTTAAGGAGGAAGAAAAGAAAAGAAAAGAAAAAAAGTGCCATGAAATGTCGGATTTCAGCACCTAGCTGAGAATGGGCCTCGGGGGACCAGCATCATGAAGGAAATTATTGATAACCTGTTTGAGTCGGGATGAAGAGATATGATCTGGCGGTGGGGGAAATGTGGGATGGAAGGTACCAGTCTCCGCCCCTTTTATTGTCCATTTCCCTCTCAATGAAGGGGATCTTTTCTCTGCTTTTCTGGTCCCCAAGTGTGTGTGTGTGGGGGGGGGGGGGAGGGGTGGGGTCAGAGGGAGGAAGAAGGTAGACTAGAACAGGCTGATCAAAAGCACCTGTCCTCACACACACACACACACACACATATAAAAAAATGATTGATTTCCTCTTGTCCATTTCATTTGTCAATTTCATAAACCCAGGGGTGGTAGCTGAGCTTCCCCCCCCCCCAAAAAAAAAAAAGACCATACAAAAAAATAAACCCAGCAACGTAGTAACCAAAATATATGCAAGGCAAAAAAAAAGGAAACAAGAGAAAAGTAATAATAATGATAGTAAAAAAATAACGGAGTAAGAAAAATGTCTTCCAACTGATTTTCCCCAAGAGAAAGTTCCAAAGTCATGCTCCCAGTTATTGATATTCAGGGAGGATTTGTTGATAAACAAGACATTAGCATGCACACCTGTGTGTAGATTTCTAGCCCATTTTTTCTTTTTTTTCTTTTAGTGACAAGTGAGTTGAAAGTCATCAAGCCACTTGTGTTTATCTGTATCTTGCCTACTTGCCTACACTCATTCATTCATGGACACCTGTGGCTGTGCATATTTCATATAACACAACAAACTGATTACGTTTTGAAAACGCAGAGAAAAGCTCACAAGAACAATTAATCAAAATATTTCATCATGACTCTACAGACATTGACTGGTCTGATGAAATGTCAAAGCCCTGGGGGGGGGGGGGGGGGGGGGGGGGGGGGGGTGTTTCCCAAAGAATTCAAGTTGAACTTAAATTTTAAGATCAACTTGAAATTATGGTAGGCTGTGTGTAACTTCAATAATATTGTAACTTTCATATAGGAATGAAGATTTTGGAGACTTTTTAACACAGGCATTAATTAACAAAATAAAGTAAGGGACAAAGGAATTGTCTGTAAATCTTAATAACAATTTGAAGTGGATTCTGAAAACATTAGATAAAACTGAAAAGAGAAACCGATGGCATGTACTACCATAATTTTAAGTCAATCTTAACTTGTAAGTTCCACTTAAATTCTTCTTGAAACATCCCCCCTCCCCCCCCCCCAGGTATCGAATGAAAGCACATTTTTGCCAACTTGGCATCACGCATACAAAAGGTGCGATTCCGAATCTCCAGCGTACAAAATCACAAAATTGGCAACACGGAGAGAGTTCTACGAATCTTTGCTTCAGATCCTCACAAACTTGGCATGTCCAATCACACTGACCCTGCTTGCATTGATGTGAGAAAATGACGGAAAAACCAAAATGACTATCACATCCTCCTCAGATCCAAATATCAATAAACAATTTCTGTGGCATTCACCCTGCTTGGAGCCTTGCCTACGTGTGTGTAGACACACTGAGAGCTTCTAGTCAACATTTTTCTTTTATTGAATGCATCTTAGGGGCTTCAACCGCATCATGATTTCTCTTAATAATAGTCATCACTAAAAAAGTAACTGTGACAACACAAACATAATCACATGACATTCCCTTGCCCCTCCCCCTTCAAAAAACAAAAACAAACAAAAAATAAGCAAAACAAAACAAACCAAACTACAAAACAAACCAGTACAAAACAAATGTAATCAAAATGTCTGAAAATGTATCACTGGCATTTGACTATCTGAAAACAATTGGACCACCCCCCCCCCCCCCCCATATTAAAAAGTATTTCCCAATCTATCAAATGTCTTGCAATTATCATTATCATTTTTTTTTTAATAGAAATTTAACTTCATGTTTGGGAAATTTAAAAAATCGAAACTAACACACAGGTCATTATCATTATTAATTTTTTAAGAAGATGAGTGGATTTTGACTGTTTAATAGCTGTCTATCACAAGTGTATTTCTTCACTTGGATACAACAATTTTGGTGTATGACTGCTTGGATTAATGATTATGATTATTGCATCTTGATTACTTATTCATGTCATTATTGTTTATCACTGGTGTTATCACTGGCATGGCCGATCAATACTCAATATTACAATCATTACTCTCTTCAAATTAAAAATGCCATCTATATGATTAACTTTGGGGATCCTGCTATGATCCTGTGTCAATTCAAAGAAGTCATGAGAATAGACAGAAATTGTTCACATAGGCTACAGGGCATTAGGGTGGTATGGGGCCATGGCAACTCAAAGAGACCTTTGATGGAGTCTGCAAAAATTATTCATTACAGAATTTGTCTTTGCTATTTGCCCAATATCTTGCTTGAATACGACTACATCTTTTTTTTCTTACTTAAATTAAAGGGTGCCTTGATTTTGTGAATAGAGCAACATGCTCAACTAGTATTCGGGGAAACATTCAATTAATGCAACCAGGGGTCTGGGCTTCCTAAACCGCCTCCACTCCACCCCTCTGCATTTCACTCGCATCCTCCTCCTCTCTTGGACCTGACAGATACCACCTCCCCGAGGACAAGACATTCTCTCCACCTCGAGGCAACTTGTGGCAAAGTCTTTTCACCACCAGCACATTGAGGTTTTTGAGCAAAGAATGCAGCCCATGTGTACATCTCAGTGCAGACAGTCTCATCAAAGAAACAACCGTAGGGTTGTTTATGGGCACCTCGCACAGCTCAGAGTATATCTAATCACAATATTCGATTGTTGTACACTGTACCATATACCACATAGACCAGGTGGGATTCCAGACATAGAAAATATTTTGTACACTGTTTCATAGGGACATAGTTCTATGGCTGTTCAAGAACACTGTTTCTCAAATTGCTAAACATGTCTTGATACAGAAAATGGCCCATAAACTATACGCCATAGTCTTGTTTTTCACAAAATGGGACTTCCCGATGATTTCATGACTGATTAAACACGGGATCGTAGAGTAGCGTATTATCACGCACCTTGTCCATGTACTGTGCACTGCATTCCAGGTATATGTACGCGTGCACATCGTATTCATATCGGGATCAGAGTTGATATTTTTGTATGTTCTTCAATTCATGAATAGCATCTGACCAGCGATATTCGTGAAATATATGCCGTATATAGTACTCATATATTCATGATTAATCATCCCAGCTGGGGAGAAAAGCGGCAATCAAATCATCCTACTGCTGCATGAGCTGAATTGATGACAGAAAAGTCTTCAATTGATTCCTCTGTGTATTTAAGTACCTCATAATCCTCCTTCAACCAGGCCTGTATCTTATCTCTGCAGTCTAAACCCAGTCATGGCCTGAAAGATGTCTCTTCCCAAAGGGTGATGCACCCTATTTCTGTATTGGGTAACGAGTGACATGTCATTCCACCCCCACGCATGTCAGAGCTTTTTTTGATAATTTGATGGGAAAATTTATAGTTTATTTCAGGGATGGCTTGGACAGGATATGCAATGATATGGAATGATTATACAAAGAATAAGGCACGGCGTGGGACTTTAAACGGATCTTGACGGATTGCAAATCAAGATGACCAATCCTCAAAGTGACCAGGCACCCCCAATGACGGTATTCGATGCAGGGTTCCTGGCTGGTGATAACGTCATCTTGACATGATTGTGTAAACATTCCCATGGATCCTTCAGGAAATTTAAGTTACCACGAAATGTAGGGAATTACTGGTGGGAAAATAGTCATCTACATTCCACCACACAACCTATTTCCCACTTGATTACATTTTGTCCTTAAGATTGAAACCAAAATCTCAGCCTGAAAGCAATAGATGCCCCCCCCCCCCCAATTCCCATCCTGACAGACCTACAAGTTGTAGCATTTCTTGTTCTGTACATGCCAGCCCCAGATGAAACTGGTTTCCATCCCAAAGGGGCTGACATTGAGGCACCTGCTACACTCTTATACCCCTTTCAGACTAGGCGATATTCAAAGGGTACAACTGGGTGCACCACTCACTAATTTTCTGAGTTCAGGAATCTCTCTCTGGTTCAACTCCTGTTGCAACATTGATGTATAACTGATGCAAATTTGAACCCCACAGTTACCCTCTTTATCACCATGGTGTCTCTCAATTGCTCAATAGTAAATCAGCAGGAGAACATTCTGGACAGCTCTCCCTTGCAGACTTGAAACACCAATGAATTCTCACGAGTTGCCCAGAAGTGCACCACTGTTGCTGATGAGGTGAAATGCCCACATCTAGCTACTCGGAGCTACTAGTAGCTAGTGTTTGGGATCTACATTTTTTACATTGGTAAATTTCATGACAGGAATCAGCCACCTTTGGGTCTAAAAAAGTAGGTGGAGTATTTCATCACCAATGACAAGCAGGTTTCCCTGGTTGAATCACTGTAAGGCCAATAGGTAGAGTCCATCAGACAGGGGTGTCAGTCAGGATGCTATGCCTGAAGAAAGGACGGTACTATTCGTGCCAAACATTGCTACCCGATGGGGTGCCAAGTGTGCCCCCTTCCAACATCGCCTCTGGGCTTTAAACCTTGCACCCCTATTAGAGAATGAAGTCCTCTGTTTCTCCTTTTAGTGTCTCTCCGGGAATGCTGCCAGGTTGTGACATTCAACGGGTCAAGACTAGAGACTAAACGAGTTAGTCCATCATTACAGAAACAGGTGTCTTGGATTCTCAACATACATTGTAACTGTGTCTTCATCAACTTCTCGAGTTAGTTAAATCCACACACATTCTGGTTTATTATCACACATAGAACCTCACTTTTCTTTTCTTGATTTTTTTTATGCAGAATGTAAAAACAACTGTACACTATCAAAATCTTGTAGAAATGGATAGGGTAAACTTATTCTTAAAATGTGCAAATACTGGCATTTGATGTGAGAAAATCAGAACTTGGTCTGTTTTGAATTAAAACACAGTTGCACAGAAAAATGTCCTTGAAACATCAAAAAGGTATCAATAGTTTCATAAGACAACCATTACAATCCTGCTAGAAGTAGAACCAACATCTCATTTCATATTTTGGACGACTGAAAATACCTGAGATTTGCTCAGATCTTTTTCGTCATCACTATGCCATCATGTATATCACATGTGAATCATAAGCACACATAAAAAGCAACTATAAAAAAGCAAACTGATATATAACAACAATCAAAAGCTAATATAAATCCTCATTCATGATCTACTCTGGGTGGCCTGCAATGTAATGCTTAAAACTGGGAGCATGCCCATAGAGCTTTCACACTGACAGATAACTCATATCTGAGCATGTCTAATGCTAATCAACTTTTTTTTCTTTCTGTAAAGTCTGAATGATGATGACGGTGATGATGATGAAACAGCATTTATGTAGCGCCATTTATCTGTAGAAACATTCAAAGGCGCCCAGCTCCCACAAAGTGTCACACATCATTCACAAAGTTGCTGGAAAAGATAAGTCTTCAGTTCAGACTTGAAGGTATTGAGGCTGTTGCAATTCCGAAGCTGGACTGGTAGAGAGTTCCACAGACGTGGCGCAACAGAAGAGAAGGCTCTATCCCCATACATTTTTAGGTGGGTATTGGGAACATGGAGAGTCAGTCTGGTATAACATAGTCCTGGTCGTGCAGACTTAAATTGTTTTTGGACAATCATGGTCAGAACACATTTTCCAATCAAGTTTTGCTCAATTCTGGGTGCACTTAATGCAATCAAAACGGTTTGATCCCTACAATGATCAAGGAGGTGGATCCTAGCTTGACCTTGTATTCACTTCCACCATAGTACAGTGCTTGCGCGCACAAATGTACATTCTTGCACGTAAGTGTTTCTAAAGTTGAGTGTTTAAGTGACAGGCCATGTTGGTTGTGACACAGCTGTAGCATGGAATGTTGCTTGCGGCTACCATAAGCGGAGAACGGTAAGATTTATTTCAGCATCGGAACACTCTACAACAGGTTTAGAAACGTGTGTGAAAACTCCAGGGTCATTTCCAGTGTTGAATCCCAAACTCACAATAGTGATTCACAGAAGAGTCCAAGTGGGTGTAGACTGTCTTGAAGTATGGGCTAACTACCAAATCCCATCAAATGTCAACGGTAACAACATATTCAAGCTTTATGGTATGGGTCTAGGAAATTGGATAAACATGCAGGAAAATTGGCCGTCGCATGCTACTTACATAGAGGCTTATCTTCTTTGATACTGTTGTCCCTAGCGAGATGGCATACATGACAGAATGTGACATAATACTGGGGAAATTTCTTGGTTTGACATAATGCTGCAGGTGATCGTTTTTTGCAGGGATGGGAGTGTTTAATGTTTAAGAATGCATTGTGAAAGGAACATTGAGACAATGAACTCAATGGTAGTAACTCTTTGTAATTTCAAATTAATAGTCTGCATCTGTGCTCCTTTTAAGGACAATGTGCATTGCAATTATCCAATTAAGGTTGTACGACCCATGTCAAGCCTTCACCCCCCCCCCTCCCCGCAAACTTAATTCAAAACCTGCCTTGCATGAACATTTTCTCCCTACCTATTGGTACCCCACTGGTGATTTTAGACGGGAGCTTGACCAACTGGCATTTCCTGAAGAACAAGACACAAAACTTGAGGCACTTTTAGTCCTAATGAACTACAGCCTTTAAATGGCATGAATGTAACTACCATTACTTTTATTTTGTGTATTTCAGTGCCATCACTTACTACAGAACCTTATTCCTGTATTGGCATTGCTTTGATGAAAAAGAAGAAGAGTTGGGAGAAGAGGAAGAAGAAGGAGGAGGAGGAGGAGGAGGAAATGAAGAAGGACAAAGAGAAGCAGAAAGAAGAAAAAACATGAACTTGAACTCTTTACATGTTGTAGTACATGAAGCCACTTCAAGAACAATAGAAACAACATTATTAATAAATACCCTAGATCATCTCCTTTACATGACTTCTCCATACCCCGCCTCCCCATCTCTCCCTCCCCCCTTCCCTCCTATCTCTCAAATGTTTCAACCCTTTCATCTGGTCTCCAGTTTGAACCTCACCGGGCTCGACAGATTGGCATTCCCCCGAGGAGGACATGCATGCAATATCCTGCGTTTGACCCCAGCGCAGTTATTACACCTGAGACACATCCACCTGATGATATCTCTTGAACTTGGGGCGAGAGAAATCGAGGGGGAGGAGGGGAGGGGGGAATTCAAAAGGAAGCACATATCTGGGACAGTAGACGTCTACTACCACTTGACATTTACCATTGATTGGTTGGGCAAAGGCAGTAGATAATGTGGAATGATTGACTGGACGCAAATGTGTGGAATGTACTGGGACAGCATTTTGCTGTACGTCCTACGTCAGAGACAATCAGAGTCAAAAAGTTGAAGAGTTCTATCACCTTTCAAAGTATCAGTGAAAAGTTGCGATGCTTTGCATTCCATTCGTCATGACTGCCCAGTGGAAAGGATGTTGGGGGAAGATTCTGTCTCATGACCCAGGTGCAGCTTGATGATCTATTCTACAAGTCTCTTTGAAGATTAGCCCCATTCCCCAGTGGGAAATAAAGAGTTGAATTTTATGCAGAACTTTTTGCCAGAAGAAAAGATGTACATCTGGAAGAAATATAAAGTCAGACCAAAAGTAAGAGGTTGCCCATGAATTTGAAAGTTGACAATGTTCTGCATTTTTATCTTTTTTTTTTCTTTATGTATTTCATTTTCAAAATATCGCATGTGAATTTATACATAATAGCCATATAATTTTTAATCCTCAATTAGATATCTTTTCCTCCATGCACTGTGAAAACCTACGCCAAAAGCAAGTATTAACCCGTCGAGGACGAGTCCCGAGTATACTCGGGCAGGGGTCTATGGGAAATGCGTGTTGTAGCAAAATCAGTCCATCCTCAATGGGTTAAAACAAACTCAAAGTAAAACAATATGCTGGAAACAGAAAGCTCTCTACTGGATCCTCATCGTTCATGAACTTTATCCTTCACACGATAACTTACAGCAAGTGCAGCATCGCTTGCACTCAACAATGACTTTGCTTTTCTTGTTCTCTTTTCAAGCATACAAGCTTCAGGGGCTGGTTGTCTGGGTCCCATCAGAATAATCCCCAAGTCACTGCTGGAGCAGTTTCAACATGATATGCCTCCCTCCCATTCTCTTTACAGCCGCGGTCACACTGGAGAAAGATCGCAAAGTTCAAGATCACAAAGTCTTTGCGATCTTTGGTCATCAATCTACACAGGCAGCCAAACTTCTTGATCTTTATCCCGTTGAGGATGGGCTGATTCTGCTACAACAGGCATTTCCCATAGACCCATGCCTGAGTATACTCAGGACTCGTCCTCAACTGTTTAAAGCCTTACAATCGTGGCGAGTGGTTTGTGCGGCACGAAGACGAACGCAACACGCTGCCTCCCCCATTCTGTACCAAATGTAGTGACACCGAATGAGAATAGCGCTGACTCTGAGTCAGCGAACAACACTTTAGACTACAAATCTCCTGACGCAAAATGGCTGCCCGAGCCACAAAAGCTTCCGAATGGACACACACTCTCAGTGCGCATGCACATGAAGAGAGGCCAAAAGAGCCACGCGTCTTCTGGCCTCTCTCCTCCAATCACCGCAGCTCGCGGTCACAATGTTTGTGTATGATGCGTACACACACATGCGTCTCACTGGCAACATTGTCCCACACGTTTATGTATGGATATAGCACCGAGTCTGGCATTGCGCAATTGCATGCACAAACTTTGGTCGTTCGGGAGATTACGAAATAACGCACCATTAGGGGTGACGATCATCCGACTTGTTCTCGGAGTTTGGGTCACTGGTGCTCGTGCACAAGAAAGAAGAAAGAGCGCACCGTCTGACAGCTTGTGACTGTGACGTAACAATGCACACCTGTACATCACAATGACCGTGCATTTCGCAGGCACTGCCTAAAAACAGATGGTAGACTGAACACATTACAAACTTCACAAAGTTTCAGTTGCTAGCCGTCACACTGTCCAAAGATCGAGAAAATTGGCAGGGGTCTGGAAATCTCCCTAGTTTGAGTGGGAAATTTTGCAAGAAGTTTCGCAGGAAGTTTGCGGTCGCACTGGCAAAACTTCGAGAACTTTGAGATCGTGATCTTAAACTTTGCGATCTCTTGCCAGTGTGACCACGGCTTATGTCTGTCATTCAACAAAGTATTCTCTGTAATATGCATATTCTACGTATAATGGTTAATCATCCAAGCATTAGGACTGCTGACATTCACACATGTGCATCAGGGAGGTTCCAAAGAGCAGCCTGGGAGATGCTTATGTGTTACATGAATCTCAACAGGCTAAATATCCCAATCAGGGAGGTATTGATATTCCCTTGTTAGGATGATCTTTTTTTGAGGGAGTCTCCTGCGATCTTCTGTCTTTCCATTCCACTTGTCTTGAACATTTCTTGTACAACATGGTCATGCTCTCCAGGGCTTTTAAATGTCAAGTTACAAAAAACGCAGACACAGAACTTAAAACTCCCAGGCATGAGACAGAGAAAAGTTGAAAAAAGAGGAGAGAGTTTGCGAGGGAGCGTAGCGACCGAGCGGGGGGAGGGTGTGGGAGGGGGGTTTCCCCCCTCCCACGGTGAGGACTTTTTGAAATTCAAGGTATGAAAAAACTCATTTTAATGCATTTTACAACTGAAATTTACTATTGTTATGAGGTACATTTTACAGAGAAACATTGTGATAATTGAACTCATGAATGACACTTGCAAAATCTAAAGGAAGGAAAAGTATGCTTAACTGTTATACCTAGGACCTACTCATATGTGAGGCCATAATAAATCACAGTAATGTACACCCAGGTGACGTCTTGCTGGATTCAGTTCATACGGGTACAAAAAAAAATTAAAATAAATCACAGCTTAGCATTGCCATTGTTGGCTGTCTTTACCTTAGTCCATTAACAGTTTACAGTGCGCAGACCAGGCAAAGTACTAGTACTGCTGATCTTGGTCCATGTAGTCTAGTAGAGAATCATGTGTGTATATTAAAAGACAGCTGAAAATAAATCATACATGCAGCTCAGCATTGTTGACCGTCTCTACGTCCATGCAACAGCTAACTTTGACCGAAAGATCGGTCTGTATCTGTCCGTCGGGGAATGTTCCGCAGAGACTGCGTCTGGCTTCACGGATCCCCTCCGTAGGACAGCGTTAATGGCAAAATATAAGAGAGTCCTCTGGGCAGACAGATCTCTCTGTCTACAGCTAACTTAGACTGCCTATAATACCTTAAAGGAGGTATAAAAATTTGTAGACCCGGTTAAGTCCATAAACAGCTAATGTAGACCAAGCAAATGAAGTATTGTTGGATGAAGTCCAGAATGTAAAGCGAATCCTTGCGGCGGATGATGTATCACAAGTTCCAGGTGCCGAGGAAGTCAATTGAATCGCTGGCCTAACGTGGTTAGAAGACGAAACTGGTTCTGGGAGATCAACTTCATATTCCAACCACTGCCACTTGAATTTACTGTATTGGAGACATCTGTGTCAATATCCGCTACACGAGGGTCATCCTTATCGAAGGTCTTCATTTTCTCGTTGAAGAAAGAAATATTCTCACCGGTCCACAAAATCACGATGACAAAATGTAGGTCACGCCAACGTAATCAGCGGGATACAAAAGCAGCGCATCGTGTAGACAGAAAGATCTGTCTGTCCGGAGGACTCTTTTATATTTTGCCATAAGTTATAATGCTGTCCTCCGTATACAGAGGAGATCCGTGAAGCCAAACGCAGTCTCCGCGGAACATTCCCCGCGACGGACAGATACAGACCGATCTTTCGGTCAACGCATCGCGCTGAATGCTGCGGCAGCAGCGCATGCATGCCGAAGCTCCTTGATAGTAATGATACACGTAATACGCAGTTACAGCCTCACACACGTGTGCATCATATCACACCACACTGCAAGCTACAGTATAGTACCGTAGCTACAAGTTGATCGACACTCACGTTTCACATCCATTTCACGCATGAAACATGCAACATCGCACAGCTGCCCGCTGACAAATGCACTCATCACCATTCACACAAGGCGAGATATGGTGGCTGCAAAAAAAAAGAAAAAGAGGAAAATCACGGAAATTTTCCCGACTGTGTATTTTCTCCCCAGAATTTCAAAATCCGCGGAAATCCGCGGATCCGCGGAGAAATCTCATGCCTGAACTCCTAGTTCTCATATGATTCTAAAATTCCCATATCTTTTCCACGGTTCATTTTAAAAACCTGCATCATTAAACTTGAACTACATGATCCAGACTAAATCAAGGGATCATAGGGTGTGAACTGCAAATCTTAGGGCTGAGATCTTAGAGGAAAAGACGAAAGAATTAATTGTTTGACATAGTTCACTTGCAGCAAAAATAGCCAATTCCAGACGAAAAGCATGCAGTAATCATCCTTCAAAAACAGAAACCTCAAAGTTGGTGTCCACTGGACATCTGACTGATGAGTATTAGTAAATCACACTTTTGTGGGTTTGCAGCTCATATTATATCTACCTCACATGAACTCGGCTCTGGCTCACCTGGCAAATCTCATTGGCTATTTCTCACCGATTTTCCCCCCTCCCATCCTCCTACTCCTTCTACCTCTCCTCCCCATCTTCCTCTCTACCACCCTTGCCCCCACCCACATCCCAAATCCCAAATCCCCTCCAGCAGGCGTGAGGCATAGTGCAGGGGGAGCTCTGTGGTACCTCCTCAAGCAACCAGAGATGTAAACAATCAACAGAACCAGGCACGACAACAACAAACGAGGCACAGCCAGCCAAGATCTGGGCCAGATAATGCCCGGAGGTGACTCACCGGTGCGGGACAGTGTGCGGTGATGGGGGGAAAAGAGAGTGGCGGGTGCGCTGGCGCACCCATCACACAGCCCGAGGAGCAGACTTTCTTGAAGCATTTACAAGTATGGCACAAGACTCAGACGCTTTTGGGAATGGAGCTGTTGAACTTGGTGGGAGCCACTGAGCCAAGAACCAGTTTGATTCCTTGTGCCGATGCTTGAAATAGCAGCAATCTCCCAGAAATCACAATGTTAACAATTTCAGCACCCCCATCTCAAAATGCCATTAAGATTCCATAGGAACAGGTCATCAGCAAAGAAAGTGATAATGCCCATTGCAAGGCCTGAACTATCCAACTGATAAAGTATGTGTTCCTAAAGTCATCACTGGAATATTGTCATCATGTAAATTCAACCTTAAAAAAAAAAAAAATAAATAATATTCAAAGACATAAAACAAAATTAAGAGGGTAGCATGAGAAGATGACACAGCCTTGCTAAATTAGGCAATTATAAAGTGTGATTTCAGTGCTTCCACAAAATATCATCCAAAAATCAATTTCAGACAAGATACTTCAAGAACAGTTTCACAACCTGATGAAACTGCAAGCTGGTTTTAACATTAGCCTACAAATTATTTTTCTCTCTAATTGGGGGTGTACATGTGTATATCTTCCCTGTCACTTTTCTCTAGAAATTGAGAACTACTTAAACTACTTAAACTACTTAAACTAGTTGCATTAAACTACTTGCATTTTAGTTCACCTTTAAACAGATAGCAGCAAATTTCCACAGCAAATTTATCCATCAAATGTATGTATTCCTTATTCACTGTGACATTTATGCACTTACACCCTTTTACCATAACAGTCTGTCTGTCTTTCCTTCTTCTTTTTCTGTGTGTGTGTGTGTGTGTGTTTTTTTTCTGGGTCTATCTGATGGGTTGTATCTCCACAAAGTGTTTACATGCCTTGGCCACAAGCCCACGATAACAAATATTTGCATCCCTTGACCTACAATTCACCAGGACCCAAGGATTGAAATGCCTATCGCGTTGCGTAAAACAAGCCGTGAAGGGGAAGAAACAAAAAAAGGTCAACAATTGACGCGCCGATGACGGGCGGGTATTGAATTCAGACTCGCTTTTCCTGACATGTCCCCGGCACTGTCTGGGACCCTCAGGGGTTAAACACACCACACAGTGTGCACACACTCACACACAAACATGTATTGTAAACCTGCTATCAAGATGAGTGCACCCTTCGGGCATTTCACAGCAATGTGATTTCTAGCACAGTCACTAAATGCTTTGATAACAAAAACAACACCAAAACTGTGATGAAAGTCATATCTTACCTCCTCCCAACATTTGCTGTCACCATTCAGGGACACACACCACATGTCATTCAACCTATTCAGATTCAAAAATGATACAAATAACACAAAAGAACATATCAATAACTTCTATTAAGACCTTCTGGTGAAACTTTCAACTTGTCATTTTATTAACTCATTCATATTCAAGATAGAACAAAGGACACGAAAGAGAGACAACAGGTACTTTATGAGATCTTTCTTCATAACTTTGAGCAACATGAACGTGCACATGCAACTATTGCCTAGATTGAATCACTACCCCTCTCTCACAGCAGAACACAAGGGGAAAAGCTGGTGACGGTGCCAGTTTCACAAGTACTCCATTCTTTTCTTTTCTTTCATCTTTTTTTTTTTTTTTTTGGGGGGGGGGGGAAGGATAAAAAGAACAAAGACAGCATCATAATGGAAACAACGGGGTTTACCCTTGCAGGCAGAAACGTCTCACATTTGGCCTTGAAATCTCTCCTATCACATGCGGTGTGAGACCACAAGAAGTTTCAAATGTGATAATAGTGCCTATAGTATATATCTGCCAGAGAGCACATGCAATTAATTTGTTTCAATTGACGCAACATCCTGTATAATTCCTTATCTACCGAATATTGGCTTCCTTCCTGCTTTGATATCATTTTCGCTTCTTCTTACATTTCCAATAGAATTTCTTGGGGATGCCAAGAACCACATCAATCATCAGTGGTAAGTCCTTTTGTGTGACAGAAGTTTTGTGATCCAGAATTCTAGTTCTAGTTACATGTTCAATTCAAACATCTGTATATGATTTATTTTGGCCTTGACTCCACACCTTTCCTGTATATTTGGCACTGAACCTCATCTTGGCCTTAGATATGGGCCGCTTTTTCAGCATCAAAGAAAACTTATCAACCAAAACCATATTCACATAGAAAGATCCTCACCCGTTTTGATTCAAGCCAGTCATCAATTCTGGTTTCAGAATATCATGAAGATGCAAGTTCCCATTTAAAGGAAGAAATCTTGATAGGCTAATTCCTGTCAACTCTATTCCCAAGACAGGTGATTATTACCATAAAAATTATAAAGGTACAAGTACTAATTTTGCAAAGTGGTCAAATCATTATAAATGAATTCCTTATTATCACAAACTTATAAAGAGAACACAAAATATGTGCCGATGAAGTTCAGACATACAAATTTACAGGTAGACCAAAATACAAAGTTTTTTACTGACACACATACATCGTGTACCCGAGAAATAACAACTTCTGAAATTTAAAATACTTGAACCACATACCCACATATCTGTTGCCAATATCAAGTGCATGGAGTCTGCAGTAAGATATTTTGGAGGGGCTCTGAGTTTTAGAATCACAAAATACATGCAATACTTTAGTAAGCCATCATGAAATTCTGTTCATTTGGGAAGGCCGGTGACAAAGGTTGCTACTTTTGGACACATTTGTCTATTTGTTTGTTAGTTGTCCATCTCTTTTATTCCTTACCTGGCATTTCCATCATATCCAGCAAAGATCCAGAGTTTATCCTGCCACACGGCCGCTCCATGAGCTGATCTAGCTGGGGGCAACCTGATTCAACACAGACAACATACATACAGGTGAATATATGTTAGATGCTGCCTTGGTACCACTGTTTTAGAAAAGTCACTGGTTCCAAAGCACAACGAACTTACTTGTGAAAGTGAACAACAATGAATGGAGAATATATGACTCTCTAGTAACTTTCTCAGTGAGTACAAATTCATGCCTGTTATTATGTTTGTGTGTTTGTTTGTGCACGTTTGCACAAAGAAATAACATGAAGACAAAGAGTTGATGTTTTATCTTGTCACATGTATTCACATGGAGAGAGGTACAACATAGGTTATGTCAAAGGAAGAGAAGCTGGTGTGTGTGTATATAGCAGTGAGTGCAAACAATCACATTTTCTGTTTTTCATGACTTATACATTTTGATAAAGTAGCTGATGATGATGCCACCTTCTGTACACTGCATGAATTCATCCTTACAGTGAACCCGACTCGCAAGGGATATTTTTTTTTCTCAAAACTTTCCCCCAAAATTGCCTTTAATGTACAATTATAGCCATTCCATTTGCTTTCCTAATCACAAATAAAAAACAAACAAAAACAAACAAATAAGTGAATGAAAAAAATTATGATTATGACAATACAGGAATAATAACTAATGACGACAATATGAAGAAGACGGATGAATAGATGAAAATGTCATCCAATGCTCTAAAGCACAGTCAACATCTGAGCTTTAATATTTGCCTTTTGTTTTGTGAAGACGTGGAAAAAACTAAAACATACAACAGAAAGTTCACTGCACTTCCCTTGCACTTCTGTCTGGTTCTAATCAGTAATATTGATCGCTTCTTCTCTTGCCAGTCTCTCACTCTCCAGGTTTAATGGATGTAAGACAGTTCTTATCTTGCTATCTCTGGCTAGAGTTCATTTGTTCATCTGCTCACTGATAATTCATGAAAGGCTGATGAGAAGAAGTACACCACCTCAAATCTGTCAACATTGGATTCATTATTACAGGCAATGATATGAAATGGAAGACTTTTCGGATCACTCTTTTTGTCGACAGCATGCTACGACAAGAAAGCGAACCATTTTTGGTGAGAGGCTGTCGTCATCTCGCCTGAATCATGAACATGATTCAAGCTGGGACAGTTTCACATTTCATCCCCACCCCACATCTAACAGCTTGGAAACAGATTCACGGACATGCTGACATCTTCACAGCCAGTGGCAGGTGGCTATCATTGGGCCAGCAAAGCACATCAACACTTCTGAGCTAGGATGGTGTAAAATCTAGTGAAGCGGTTGCTGACTAATTGAATTGTAACATAAAAATAAGATCTTCCTCAACTCCACAACTAACAATGTTATCTCACATTAAACATCTAGGTATTATAAATCCCTCCTACATCCCATCCCCCCCCCCACAAAAAAAGTAAACAAAAACCCAAGACACAGAACAAAACAACAACACAGCCATTGACAATCATTGCCACATCTGCCGCAAACCAGACGGTTGTTTATTAAATTTAAAAGGACGAAAGTTAATGGTTTTTAAAGCAAGGATGGAAATTTAGACACCAGACAAAATGTGTTAGAAGTATCTTTTAATATGATGACTGGTAAGGCTTGCACAGGGTTCTGGATAAATGTTCTCTGGCAAGAATCAACAGGAGAGATGAATGAAAAAGCACCCATAAAGGCTTTCAGTGCTGACTGGTACTGTAAAACATATAGGTAGTGGCATGACATTTTCGCAAATTGGAGCCGATGGCCTTTTTCACGGCATGAAATTTTCACGAAGTGCCTCTGGCATTCAATGCATATAGTATAGACAAGAGCCTTCGCGTGCATTTTGATTTCGCGAATCTTGGCTCTCGTGAAATTCGCGAAATTCAAATGCACAAGAACATTCCTCATTTTACAGTACAGAAAATGCCATAGCATGGTGCACATTGTCAAAAAGTCCCTGGTGGCACATACATGTACAATTGCAAGGGGTTTAGCAGAACTCAACCAGTATCACTCACCTGCCCTCAAATTTCCTCTCAATCCACTGTCCATTTGACAACTTGTACTCAAAGAGGTCATTCTTGTTTCGCAGGTTGGAGTTGGAGTAGATGTCTCCTGTGTACCCACCTGTAAAGAGATACCAAAAAATGGGACTTACGATAGACATTGTCTTTGAAGACTTTTACTGCAAATACAAGGTAACTCCTTTCTTGTCAAGTTGAGCTATTTGTGATTAAACCTGTCCAAAACAATGAAAATATTAGCAAATATGGAATATTTTTATCTTATACGTCAAGAATATTCCTATTAAAAATGTAACTAATGAAGTATCATTGGAACAATTTTGTTTTGCTCTCTTTTACTTTGACTTACTTTGAAATATCTAAATATGGCACTTATAACCCATGTTGCAATCATACACATAATTTGCTTTCTTCATCCTTCCACTACTGTATAGTGTGATCATACTCATGACAGAAATACACAAATCTATCATGGTGAATATCAATATAAAGACAGAAGCTGGTCTGCATCCCATGAAATTATCGACAACCATGGTGATGAGAGACCAAAGTAGAAACATTTTTTCTTTTAAAGTGTAATAGGAAGCAGGAAAGAGATACGGAAGGACTCAACATAATTCATTGTTTCATACTCCATAATGAAATTATCACATGTATATTGCACAGATGGAAGAAAACTGAGCACATGTGCAGAACTTCTTGTCATTTCTTGCAAGAAGTTTGAAGGAATTCATGTCTTGCTAAACATTTTTAGGGCCTACGTACACTGTCACCATTTTGAAACTAACGTTCTTGATCCCACACAAGGATGAGCAAAGCTCAGATGCATTCATCCTATATCCTGCTACATTGTAGTACACACACACACGGCACATTTACGATGTGTTGTGTGTGTGACATTTACGATGGCACTATCATCCAGTGGTGCTCGATGGCACTGTTACCTGGATGTCACACCTGGGTGATTAATAATTTGTGCCTAAACATCAGTTGCTGATTATCCATCATTTGAGAGAGATGGCAGACCGCCGTCGAAACCGTCACAGGTAAGTACAACAATTGAATATATGCTTAGAAAAATCTATTATCTGTACACAACACACGCATACACATATTATACATAAAGGGGGGGGGGGGGGTAGATGGAGATATAAACTTTGCCAGACAGAATAGCTCCACGCCTACAGAGGAACCTGGAAACTCTGAGAATGCTAAGCAATTAAATGGTTCGATAATTAGATTTAGTGGAGACTTAGACCATCAATCACTCTGTATCCCTCGCAATGTCAAGATCTCCTTTCATAGCTGCAACAGAGTGGCATGGTGCTCTCATTCTGCGCATAATCAGCTCTCTCAGCATTCATATCACTTTCATTTACCGCACGCCTTTCTCTTTGGTTGAACTTTATCTAGAGTGAGCCATTTCTGGAGTATCTCTGA
Source organism: Diadema antillarum (assembly GCF_040938485.1). Taxonomy (NCBI): domain Eukaryota; kingdom Metazoa; phylum Echinodermata; class Echinoidea; order Diadematoida; family Diadematidae; genus Diadema; species Diadema antillarum. The sequence goes on along the minus strand of NW_027271574.1, from coordinate 1,191,453 downwards.
AAGTCAATATTTCAGCACACTATCAGCTATGTCAGCAGCTAAATAGCAGACTTGCCTGCCAATCCTAAGGTTACTTCCCTTTCCTTAAAAATGGAATTTCAGTAACCTGATAATTAGAGTACCTTTATTAATGCAGAATGCACAATGTGGGCTTGCAGGCATTGAATGACAGTGACTATTACATGGACACACTGCCCCTTTTTTTTTTTTAAGGAAAGGGACATTACATTCATTAAAGAGCAATACCGTACCATTCTTGATATAAGAATACCAAATGCTACTCTTTTCATTCTGCATCAATGCATTGTCAGAAGTTTTTTTGTTTTGTTTTGTTTTATTTTTCCACTTGAGAGTAACGGAATCTTGGAATAGCCCCTGAGTTCTTGCTGCTATGCATATCTACATGTATACAGTATCTATGGTTACTTTCATTGTATCTGTGAACACATATGCCAAATCTATCAAAATCTACATACTCGTATAAAGCCTTGGTATAAAACTACCAACCTCATTGTTGGCCATTGTTCAAGAACTACCATAGCTGGAAGCCAAGAAAAATAAAATCAATGAAAAACTAACAAACAGACAAAGCAACATGATAAACTGGGAGTTTTTTTTTTTTTGTTTAGTTTCTTGGAGGAGGATTCAGTGAGAGATCCTGTCATTTCAAGCCCGAACTCAGACACACTTGAGGGTCATAATCGGCATGAATTTCAGACTGAAGCTAGAGCATTCCTGGAGTGGAGGATAGGGAACACATTACCATGGTAACCACATCCTCTCCCATGCCACGGAGAAGGATGTGGGCAGAGGGTATGGAGGATCCAGGAAGAAATACCAGTTTCCTCGATAGAGCAGTGCCCCGGTCTCTGGGGCACTCTTACTTTCATTGTTTGGCATGACGTTGATTTGAAGAAAGAGTAAATAAGAATACCACATCACAAAACCGTAACTTCAATATATTTTCAAGCAGGTTATCAAAAGACAAAGGTATACATTTAGTGAAAAAGAATGGATGTTTGATGCATACATAAGAAAATCAATAGTAAGCTAGGTTTTGTTCTTTTCTAGCAAAGTTGCAATAATCATAGATTACCAAACTACTTGTATGAATATTCAAGTCAAGCTTTAACAGCCAAATGCAGGACACCTTCAATTAGATCTATAGATGAATGATAAACCTATTTTCAATTAGACTGCCAACTATATTAACTTTGAAGTAAATATAGCACAAAAATGCATCATACTTTATTGCATTCACTGATAAATGAATACAGAGATTGTTTTTAGACTTCCTCTTAAACAGGCATTAAGGTGTTTTTAGGTTGATTCATTCATGGGTGTAAACTGTATCTCTAGGCTTGGTAAAAGTATCACATAGGTTTAATATTTATCAAGCATTACTCACATATTACATTTAATGCCCTTCAATATCTAGTGAAGTGATACCCTGGATCTTTTCTTACTGTCTCTTTCCTAGTTTAATAAAGTAATTGACCTCATTATGAAGAGGTCAGATATAACAAAATGGTCTTGTAAAAAGATGACCTTGCAGGTCTCAGCTCTTTATTTCTTTGATTTTGTACCCTGACATAGTGAGAAACCCAATAAAACAAGGTAAATGTCACAGTTTTTATATTCTTGTTTATTGTAACAACGTCCTGCTGTATCCATTTGTACTGTAGTTCAATGCAATGTCTTCATACAGTACATAAAGAAAGTAAAGCTGTACATTGTATTTAAAGATGTTCTCACCAGACTTTTTCCCCCCTTTTTGAATGCTTTTGGATAAACAACCTTATGAAATGAAAAGGGACTTGGAATGAGAACTTTACATTTGAAAGTTTTGCTGTTAGTTCATTTTATCATTCTCTTCCCACTAGCTTGATATTCAGTTGACATGGTCTGATACTCATATTGGATGACAATACTTAGCTCGGATATATGATGCATCATGCGTTACCCCGGTACTGTAGTACCCCGGGGTACCATGTTATGTAGCGCACCTCACGTCCACTCAGAGCCGCAGAGAAATGCATGCACTGTGTGTGCATGTACGTATACAAATGTAGTCATTCCCATGCCACTGCATGTTATACTACGCATGCATGGCACGCTGTGCTAGCAACAGCGTGCAGTGCAGTGCAGTGCAGTGCAGTGCAGTGCAGTGCAGTGTGCAGTGCAGTGTGCAGTGCAGTGTGCAGTGCAGTGCAGTGCCAGTGCAGTGCAGTGCCAGTGCAGTGCAGTGCCTAGCGTGCGCCTACTCCGGCACCAAGATAAATTCCACTTTTTGGCAACCCAGGGTATAACCTTTAAGAAAAAAAAAATAATTAAACAAAATGGCTGATTTTTATTTGGTACCCCGGGATACCATTTATGTCATCATACAGAGAATGCATACAGATATAGTGCAGTATGCCCACGTGGGTAAGATAGGAACAATGCTAAAAGTTCTGATGTGTAATTAGAAAGTGTATACCAATATTCCTTTCATTATTTCAAGACAGGATGTTGATTCTTAGCAACGCACATACACAAACAAAGATGGTCATACGTGTACTATCATTGATAAACTGTTCGTAAAAAAATTAATGGAACAACAGATTTCAGGACAAGCACATCAGATAGTCTACTTTCAAGTCTGATAAAAATAAATAAATGTACAAGCAGAAATCTCGAATTTGAAAGACACTGATGAACAATCTTCTTTAAGGAGGTCCAAAGGGCTCCCATGAGACTTTGTAAATGTCAGGAAATCTACTCTGATATGCACGTAAATTGAACCTGGAACGGGACTAGAAATGTGGGAGAGTTGGGAGAGATGACTCAAAATCACGGTGCTGGGTTTAGAGATCAATAATTGGGGCAGTAAATGTGCAAAGGATAAAAAATGAAAGAGAAAAGGGGAGGAAACGAGAAAGAAATTGGCAGAGGAGGGGTCCTCGTAGTAACTGGACCAGAAATCATCGCGTGTGTGTATGCTACGGAAGACCTACAATGTGATCCGCCTCTTGGCACTGAGTAACGACAATTTGCTGCTGCTGCTTAGGCCGTGGACAGATGGATCCGCTGCAGAGATTCTGCAATTATGGAAGGGGATGGGGTATGCACTCTCAAATTTGCATGACATTTCAACTAGAATATAGGTCCTACAGCACAAGGCACTAGCTTTGAAAGTTACAGAATATATGTTGCATTTGAAAGTTTTGGAAGTTCTACACACCTTGGTATTGCATTGCTTGTCTTTATCTTCCTCACACATTAGCCACTGGCATAAATTCTCCATATGATGACATAAATGGTATCCCGGAGTACCAAATAAAAATCAGCCATTTTGTTGAATTATTATTTTTTCTTTTAAGGTTGTACCCTGGGTGTCAAAAAGTGGGAAATTATTTTGGTGCTGGAGCTAGCGCGCGCTAGCCACTGCACTGCACTACACTGCACTGCACTGAAGCACACGCTATTGCTAGCACAGCATACCATGCATGCATAGTATAACATGCAGTGGCATGGGAATGACTATGTACACGCACACACAGTGCATGCATTTCTCTGCGGCTGTCCTCGAGTGGACGTGAGGTGGCGCTACACAACGTGGTACCCCGGGGCACAACGGTACCCCGGGGTAACGCATAATGCATCATATTTTGAGCTACCTGCATATACACTCTGTACTTCCTGTATTAGGGGGAATGTTATACCAACAGGTGTAGGCTTACAATAATGGTGCGAAGTTTTGATTAGATGATATCAGTGCCAAAACTCACCACTTGCATACAATGTGATACAACTGAGAAATTATATATTACCCTGCATTACCTACCAAAATGGGAGGGGGTATTTTCACTTCATTTCTAGGAAGTTTCCACTAAAATCAGGTCACAATAATGACCTTAACATACAGAGAGATTCATTAAAGGAAATCAGCTTTCTAGTATCAACAGGGTACTACATAACTTTTTTTTTTTAGCCACTTCCCTGAACATGAAGTTTACTTCCCTGAAAAGAAAGTCCAAAAATATAAGAAAATGATATAGGAAAACACTTGTCACGGCAAGGGCTAAATAAAACGCAACCATTTGAATTCACCACACATTGATTCACTTGATGGAGTAACACACTTGGTTCGATTGAGTGTTGCTTTTGCATTACATTAGGGCTTCTTCATGTTAGTGTTAGAAAGTTGCTATCACTATTAACAGTCATCATCTTTGGGTCTCTGTATGGTCGCCTTCATGGGTTTGAAGGAGTAAAAAACTTTGAAAGTGGCTTCAAAACTTTTTGCTTGCCCAATTCAGGCAAGCATTTTTTCTCATTGTTCCAAAACACTTGCCCCACTTTGATTTCACTTGCTCCGGGCAATTGGGCGAGTGCTTACACAACATTTTTTATGTAGCACCTTGATGAAGAAATACTCCTGCTTATTACTGGCTTTAATATTTGGAAGAAAATGCACGTGTCTACCAGCTTACTCCTCATCTTCTGAAACTACAAGTCTGATGTCAGCGTCAAAGATTATGTTGAGTGGCAACAGAAACAAACAAACAAACACCTGTCCCAAACTTGTGTGAAGTATGCGGAATGAGATTACCCTGGTTGTTCTCTCCTCTGCACAGATTCAGGGGTTGAAAAAGTTGCCATCGTGTCTCACTTCACAGACTGCCTTAAACCAGCTGTCACACCTGAACTTCCTTGCCTCCTTCCTTGCAATAACACCTTTCACCTGTCAAGCTTTAAACTAGCCTTGGTCCAAGACACTTTCTGTTTAGCCAAAGAAGCTATCAATCCCAACCTGCCTCACTGGCACTACATAGAGGCAGCCATGATTCTTCAAATCTTTGTGCCAATTCTTTCACCAAGCAATCAATTGCATAAGAAGAGAGAAAAAATGCTTGAGCAATTTCATTGAAGAAACTTTCTGTTCTGGTAGATATTGCATAACAAGCAATAGTTTCATCTCCATATATGCCCATATTATCAAGTCATTTAATCATGGGCATTATAGGCATACGCTACATCATGAATTGTTGTAGTCATATCCAGCAATGGCAGCATCGCAGCTGCTTAACAGCAAAACTCAAACTTCACTAATGTGCTCTACTCATTCATTCAAGTGTATGGCGCAATGTGCCTGGTTGATACCGTTTGCTGACTATTGCTTCTCACCTGGGGCGAACCATGAGGGGTCAGCATCATTCATGCACTCTACTTTACATTGCTACATTCACTCAATTCTCATAATTACATTCTAAAAGTCCCCTTTAATCATTCCTCACAACAAGGACTACACACATAATGCATGAATTCATCGATAATCTCCGTTGTGATTATGACATGATACACAACTACAGATGTGCTGAAGGTTGCCATGGGTCAGTCAAGAGTATGCTCTTGGCATGCTTCTTTTGTCAAATAGTCTTGCATGAAGCTTGTTTGCAATGACTATCACCACGTAAGAATAACTGCTGCCACTGGATTTTGATGATAGATGCATTCTATTTTGCTTGATGCAAGGCTAACTTCACAACATCATGTCATCATCATCTGGGGATGGCTCTTGTGAATTTCTGCCTCATCATCCCCCATCCTGCTCTTAAATACGAAACCAATCCTCATGTGGGCATAGCGACACTTTCATGACAGAAAGGATTTTCACTACTATCATATGTACTATCATCATTGCCATCATGACCAATGTCATTGAGCCATTCTCACCACCACTATCATTATTATGATTATAATCATCATCATAATCATCATTACAGCCAGCAGAATATCAGGCATCCGAGAGCTGTTGAAATCAATGCTCCTTTCCGTTGCTTCAGTGCTTCTGATCACTAAGTGCCACAAATTATGCATCCTCTCAACTACAGCACATTATGGACAAATGTGCCTCCCCCCCCCCCCACCTTCCCCCTCCCCTCCCCTTTATCCCTCTCCACTTTCCAGCAAGCCTCACAGGAGCAGTCAAGGAAGTTGTTTGGTTTGTCTTTTGGTTTCAATGTTATCCCCCGTTTACCATCTCGAAAATGTCGCGTCATTCAAGGCACTCCACTAATGATTTGCCTGATATTTTGGAATGAAAGAAATTCCCAACACAATCACTTTGGTGATACAGTACTTGACCACAATAGATTCACAAAATATATATTGAAACAAAGTCCCAGCAATTGGCAGAAGAGCTCTAGAGTACAAAAGTGTACAGTCATCACCATTCATTGTCACTGAAACCAGATATACATGTAAACAACCTCACCGGGCCTGAGTGTTTATGCTCAGTCAATGCTCGTACCTGGTTCCAATCCAAGCTACAACAAAAGACAGTGACATGACTGACATCATCAATTCAGTACTACTCTATATGTAAATCTAAATGCCAGCACATTATTTCAAATCAAATTATAATCAAATACAAATTCAGGTGTTGTCATCAAAGTACCATGACATCTCAAACATGATACAATTGTATGCACATGAACAGAGAACTGAAAGTTGCATGCTCAGCAACATTATGACTGTAACCTGTATAGTGAACTTTTGACCCTCTTCTTGAAAAAAAAAATAACAAAAATTGAAATCCACTGCCTACTTGAATAATGCACGCATCTTCTCTAATTACCAGTCCCTGCTCATCCATCGGCAATTTTTCCTAATTCAGGCTTTCTAGAGGGATGAAGAGAGGGTCTCCATGGGGGGAAATTGAATTTGGGGTAAGATATTTCCGTAATATCATGCCAGTTTTAAACATAATCTGGTGGGGGAAACGGTGGATTTAGCAATGAGCTGCAAATCAAGACATAGTTTGGAGATCTGTCTCTTCTCTCTGAATGACATCTTAATGGAACAGACGCCTACACTCCGCCCCACTGGTCTTTCCATCACTTTACTCATACAGCACTTTAGTCGCTGACCAGCGCATCCGCAGGCTCGCTATCTTGACTGATCAGTATAGATGACAGGGCTCGACACTGACTTTTTCTCTGGTGGCCAACAAAATCTTGAAATCTGAAATTTTGGTGGCATAAAAAAAGAAATGTAGTGGCCCAAAATATGGAAAAAATCAGCCATCCATTTTAAATCTTAAGTGGCAGATCGGGCCATCAAATGACAACCTTCTAGAAAAAATCATTTCTCACTAGATGAAGCTCAACAGTTAGACCTCAATACCTAAATTATTTACACATACACTGTGAGTTAGCCTTCACTATTTTTTTTTTTCATTCTGTTATTGATGTTGCAATGAAGAAGCAATAGGCAAGAGCAAGACAAAACAACAAACCTAAAACTAAGCATACAGAGAGTTTTGCATTCTTCAAAATACTGCAGAATTAGTTGATGGCAGGTTCAAGTTGTACACAACACAGATGAAGTCTCTCTGTGTCTTCACATTGATGTGTACTAAATGTTCATTTACTGGCCCTTCTTCTTCCTAGGTCTTGAAATTATCATAAATCTTCATTGGGACGAAGCATGATTTTTAATTACGCACATGTCAACCATATCCCATCCAAGGTGGGTGGGGGGACTCAGCGAAGGGCTTGAATTTCACTCTAAGTTTAACTGTAACAGGATATGTAGGAAACGGAAGAGCACAGGTGACATGCTAATTCACTGGGTTAATTACATCCTGCGACAGAATTTCTCCGTGTGCCTGGAGGAAAATGCAGACCACATCTGACTCAAAACTCCCGAGAAAAAGACATCCAATCTCTCTGTTCCTGGGAGACTGCAAAGCTATTTTCAGGCTCTAATTGTGACAGCGCTACATCCTGTAGCATTAATAAATGTTAACTCTCTCAGTACCAGCTGTTCACAATCACCACTGACTGTACAGTATCATTGACATCATTGTGACTGATGCCACATACACTGCACAGCTGCTCACAATTACTACTAACTGCAGAATATCATTGACACCATTCTGACTGATGCAACATATCTTACTATGCACTACTGGTGTAGGAGGCAATATTCTTCCAAGTTAGTTTATAGTAAATGATATACACATAATATCGCCTGAGGATTTACATATAAAAATAAACACAAGTTCTATTATATTCATGTAAACATAATCATGTGCAAGCACTTGCAAAAATGCACGACCTACTGTAGTTACACTTTAAAGGTCCTGTTTACCTTTGGGAGCAGTGATTTAAAAAATGTTCAAGATATCACATTTGATGCATATGTGTAGGTCTGTTGTACCACAAAACATCCTATCATATAAGATTTTTGCAATAAAGTCTGAAATATAAAGAGATCATCAGTATTTTTCTCATTAAATCATAACTGTAGATGGCTTAGTTTGGAAACATTTTCATTATAACTATTGTTCACATTTTGTGTATTCACCAATACTTAAAATCGATTATACGGATTCAATTTTTTACAGTGGTTGTTTCTTTCCCTCACATTTTAGAACTAATTTAAAGCACTAATTCCGTGTTTTTGTTTCTTCTGCAAATGGTAAATTATGCCTTTAAGCTAAAAAGTGTGTCTGCTATCCCTTCCAACAGACAACTATAGGAAATTGAGGATGTTAATGATCATGAACATTACACACATTCGTGCAAATACTATGGAAATACAAATTTAGTATGAAGTTTATTTGGCCTGTCTATTCGGCTTTATCTTTATAGATTGCTGTGCCCCTGAACAGACTATCAAATTGAATTTATTGAAGTTTCATTATGACTCATAGACTCATAAAACTTGCAAGGTCTTTTTTTCCCCTTTTGTCAAAACCTCATGATGTTTACGAATAATAATTATCTTTTGCCAAGGGAAACTCTGCGGCAAACAGGATAAATGGAATAAAATCTATTCATAATGATAATAACAAAAACTAGAAAAGCACTCTGACAGCGCAGACCTCCACCAAGCAGCTACTTTCCACCAATGATCTTGCTCTTCCCAATGAGATTTTTTCTCCTCTCCACCACTGGGGAAA